>NC_061118.1:4981487-4993211 GCF_002878395.1 Capsicum annuum | reverse complement strand
TATTTAGAAGTATCATCATCAATAAATTAAAGTAATAGGTATCTTTTATGAAATTAGTTTTCCCATGCTCTAGACAATATATGTACTTAGCTGCTCATGCTAAGTGCAATTGAAGAGACAAAGAGGACCTAATTATGCACCAAAAACCATCCATACACTACACTTGGACTACACTCCATAGGCACCTTTTTGTCTTCCCTTCATTAAGGGCTTTTTGGACATTTCACTTATGTTGTAATAAGTCTATAAATAAGCTAGTATTAGGTCTTTATTTCTTTAGTTGTTAAATGAGATTGTAAGACATAATTTGTAAAACCATTCTTATTTCGTGGAGAGTGTAACACCTTAGTTGTAGGGCTTGGAAAATCCACCAAAACCGAAATGAGGGTGATGCTAGTGTGGAATCACTAGTATTGCAAATATTATTAGAAACCTTGGTGCTTGAGGGGTTCATGCCCTCTTGTGTCATTGTAAGAGTGTTGGTGTTGCCTATTACAAGTATTAAGGGTCTTAGTGTGTGACATACACTTAGGTTCTTAGTTCTTGTTAGAGTTGATGTCTCATTTCCTATCCTTACACTTCTTGTAATCGTGTTTGTGTTCTTGTTCTAGTAAAGTCGTGTATTGTTGTTATCTTGTAGTTGTTGTCTTATTATCTCATGTTCATCTTGCTTTTGGATATTTTTGGTGTTAAATACACCTTGTAATCATCTCGTTCTTGTGGTATTATTATTGGCCGAGACTTGTTCCTCTTTTGGTCCTCGGTTTGTCTTGTGTTTTGTGTCTTGTTTCTGTGTTATAGGTTGATTCCATTATCATTGATGATACAAGAATAATCATGGATATGGGCTTATGAGACTGCGTGTTGGACCCGAGACTTGGTATGTACAATTGAAGAGACAAAGAGGACCTAATTATGCACCAAAAATCGTCCATACACTACACTTGGACTACACTCCATAGGCGCCTTTTTGTCTTCCTTTCATTAAGGGTTTTTTGGACATTTCACTTATGTTGTAATAAGTCTATAAATAGGCTAGTATTAGGTCATTATTTCTTTAGTTGTTAAATGAGATTGTAAGACATAACTTGTAAAACCATTCTTCTCTCATGGAGAGTGTAACACCTTAGTTGTAGGGCTTGGAAAAGCCACCAAAACCAAAATGAGGGTGATGCTAGTGTGGAATCACTAGTATTGCAAATATTATTAAAAACCTTGGTGCTTGAGGGGTTCACGCTCTCTTGTGTCATTGTATGAGTGTTGGTGTTTCCTATTACAAGTATTAAGGGTCTTAGTGTGTGACATACACTTAGGTTCTTAGTTCTTGTTAGAGTTGATGTATCATTTCCTATCCTTACACTTCTTGTAATCGTGTTTGTGTTCTTGTTCTAGAAAAGCCGTGTATTGTTGTTATCTTGTTTTTGTTGTCTTACCATCTCATGTTCATCTTGATTTTGGATGTGTTTGGTGTAAAATACACCATGTAATCATCTCGTTCTTGTGGTATTATTATTGGCCGAGACTTGTTCCCCTTTTGGTCCTCGATTTGTCTTGTGTTTTGTATCTTGTTTCCGTATTGTAGGTTAATTCCGTTATCATTTGCTTTCGGTAATAGTACCCTCGTGAAATTGAAGTGTGTCGTAGCAAATTTGATCAAAATTTAGGGGGCATACTAGATGCTTTACTCAAAATTAAAAAAGAAAACTTGAACGCCCATTGGTCATTTGTGTAGTTATAAATCACATCATTAAGGGTAAAAATAATTTGACATAATGGCTCAGTGGACCCCTGTACTATATCGGTTTTGTAAGTTGGACACTTCTACTTACATGTTTGTCATCTAGACCCTTGAACCCATTAAAAAATAACATTTTTGCATCCTTTGACCGTTGACTGAGCTTATGTGGCATTCAAATGGCTGACTAGGACAAAGTGAGTGTAGTCACATGCCTGGGGTGCGAGTGGGGGTCAATTTTTGACCAATTTTATATTAAAATTATTTTTAAAAAAATAAAAAGGGGCACTCAATTTTTTTTTTAGTTTTTTAATTTAAAAATATTTTAAAAAATTAAAATATAATAAATTTAAAAATAAAAAATAAAAAGAAGGCCACCCCGAATCCCCTCTCCCTATCCAGCCGCTCCCCCACCCCACCCAGCCCCGTCCCAGCACCCTTCACCCTACCCAGTACCCCCACCCAACCCAGCCCCATCCCAACACCCCTACCCCATCCAGCCCCATCCCAGCACCCCCATCCCAGCATCTTTGCCCCACCTACAGCCCCCAACCCCCTCCTCATTCCTCAGCACCCCCCCAACAAAAAATCCTAAACCAAAAAAATATTGAATTCACTTTTTTTTAAATTTTTCTCTCAATTCAAATCTTTTCATATTTTTTTAGAGTAAAATTTAAATTTGAAATATTTTAATATTTTTTGGGGATTAAAATTTAAATTTTAAAAAGTGAGTAATAGTGGATATTGAAAAATTAGTGAACTTAATGAATAAACTTGAAATTGTTAAAGATATTCAAATTTAAAAAATTTAAAATTCATTATGTTTGTATATCCGAAGAAGGAGGACCACCTTATTACCTTCTGAAGCGCACCAGCCAAGACTCAGATTGACTTTCTACTGCTTAGGAAGAGGGATAGGGTTCTCTGTAAGGATCATAAAGTCATTCCGAGTGAACATCTGTCGACTCAGCATAGGCTGCTGGTGATGGACTTGTGTATCAGAAAGAGCAAGAAGAGTAGGGCTGGAGAGGGGCGGCCTAGAATTAAGTGCGGTAGCTTGATGCTAGTTAGTGCGCTGGAGGTAGAGGTGAAGGTGGCGGGTTTGGGGGTGTGGGAGAGTAGGGGGGATGTGGATGTCATGTGGGATAAGGCGGCCAGCTGCATCCGAGAGACGGCTAGAGAGGTTTTGGGTGTTTCGATTGGTCGAATGGGTCGACATAAGGGGGACTGGTGGTGAAATGAAGAAGTTAAGAAGAAAGTGGAGACTAAGAAGGGGACGTATGTTAAGTTGATTGAGAGTAAGGAAGAAGAGGAGAAGCGAGTGATTAGAGAGGCTTACAAAGTTACAAGGAGTAAGGCTAAGTTACCTGTTACAGCTGCTAAGACAGCGGCGTTTGAGAGCTTGTACGCAGGGTTGGAGGAGAAAGGGGAGAAAAATAGGTTGTATAGGCTTGCTAAAGCTAGGGAGAGGAAAGAGCGTGACCTCAATCAAGTGAAGTGCATTAAGGGGGAGGACGGTAGAGTTTTGGTGGAACATGGGCACATTAAGAAGAGATGCAGGAGTATTTTCATAGACTTTTAAATGAGGAGAGGGACAGAGGCATTGTGTTAGGGGAGTTGGAGAGCTTGGAGGAGAGCCGTGATTTCAGTTACTAGAGACATTTTATGGTAGAGGAGGTCAGAGAGGCTATTTGTAAGATGCGGGGAGGTAGGGCGACAGGGCCTGACGAGATTCAGGAAGAATTTTGGAATTATGATGGTGGGGTAGGCTTATGGTGGTTGACTAATTTGTTCAATGCCATTTTCAAGATAGGGAGAATGCCTGAGGCTTGGAGATGGAGTACGTTGATTCGTTATATAAAAACAAGGGTGACGTTTAGAGTTGCAATAACTATAGGGGTATTAAGCTGTTGAACCACACTATGAAGATTTAGGAGAGGGTGGTTGAGCGGAGATTGAGGAGGGTAGTCTCCATTTTGGAGAATCAATTTGGTTTTATGCTTGTACGCTCGACGACAGAGGCAACACACCTGGTGAGAAGATTGGTGGAGCAGTTTAGGGAAAGGAAGAGGGATTTGCATATGGTGTTCATCGATCTGGAGAAGGTGTACGACAAAGTCCCTAGGGAGCTTCTTTGGAGATGCTTAGAGGTGAGAGGAGTTCCGGTGGTGTACATCAAAGCAATTAAGGACATGTACGATGAAGGAAATACTTGGGGCATTTTTTGGTCAAGATAGGTTTGCATCAGGGATCGACTCTTAGCCCGTTACTTTTTGCATTGGTGATGGACATGTTGACGCGGAGTATTCAAGGTGAGGTGCCATGGTGTATGTTATTTACGAATGTGTAGTGCTGATTGATGAGACACGGAGGGGGGGTGTATGAATAAGAAATTAGAGGTTTGAAGGCAAACTCTTGAATTTAAGGAGTTCAGGTTGAGTAGGTCCAAGATGGAGTATTTAGAATGTAAGTTTAGTGACTCGAGTTAGAGGACGATGTGGTGGTGTTGTTGGATTCTCAGGATATTTGTAAGAAGGATAGTTTTAAGTATCTGGGGTCTGTGATTCAGGGGAATGACAAGATTGATAAGGATGTCACTAAACGTATTAGCGCAGGTTGGATGAAGTGGAGGCTCTCCTCCGGAGTATTGTGTGATAAGAATGTGCCACTTAAGCTTAAAGGCAAATTCTACAGAGTGGCAGTCCGTCCGGCCATGCTGTTTGGAGCGGAGTGTTGGCCAGTCAAGAACTCCCATATTCAAAGATTGAAGGTGGCGGAAATGAGAATGTTACGTTGGATGTGTGGACTAGCTAGAGAGGATAAAGTTAGGAATGAGATTATCCGGGAGAAGGTGGGAGTGGCTTCGGTGGAGGATAAGATGCGAGAAGGAATGTTGAGATAGTTTGGGCATGTGATGAGGAAGGGCACGAATGCCCCTGTTCGGAGGTGTGAGAGGCTAGATTTGGATGGCTTCAAGAGGAGTAGAGTAGGCCTACGAAATACTCGAGGGAGGTGATTAGGCATGCCATGGAACTGCTTCAGATTACTGAGGACATAACCCTATATAGAAAGGTGTGAAAATCGCAGACTAGGGTAGACGGCTAGGGTGAGTGTGTAGGTAATCGCTAGGTGATAGGGGAGTTTGGGTGTGGTGGGTGTTTTAGGCCTGTGAGGGAATGTTACTACCACATGGGTATCTATGTTCTTATTTCATATTCCGTATTGTTCGTATTTCTCTTATTTCCGATTTCTCTGAGACTTAGTGTTCTTATTTTTTTATCTCTTATTTCTGTTATGCTATATAGCCTGTTTCATGTCTCATTACGACCTTGGTATACTATTCTCTATCTTGAGCCGAGGATCTATCGGAAACGGCCTCTCTACTTCCTTGGAGGTAGTGGTATGGACTGCGTACATTTTACCCTCCCCAGACCTCACTTTGTGGGAATATACTAGGTTGGTAGTTGTTGTTGTTGTGTTGTCATTATGTTTGTATATATGAATTTATAGTTAAAAATTTAAATTAGTTGGAGAAGAATTTTAATTATTCGAAATGAATTTGATGTTTAATTTGTGAGCAAAAATAAAAACATTATTATTCAAATTTTTCTACAATTTATAAAATTTTCGTATTTAATTAAATTAATTTTAATATTTAATTTATTATGTATCATTTTAAAAATGACTTGAAATTATATGCAATACTTGAAAATGATGTGGCAGCTGACGTGGGGAGAGTGTGTTACACTCACCAAAAAAGTATTTAAAATGTTGCTTTTTAATGGGTTAAAGGGTGCAGATGACAAACATGTAAGTTGAAGTATCCAACTTATACCGACATAGTACAGGGTCTACAAAGCCATTTTGCCAAGAAATTTTAAAGTTAAATTATTTCCAGTTATATAAAAAAACGACATTTTTTTATAGGCTGTCACATAAATTAGGACAGAGAAAGTACAAGTAATTTAATTACTCACCTCATTCACCAAATCCATAAGACTAGAACCAAAAAATTCCGTGAGAGAATTATTAGTAAATGGTGAAATTAACACCATCATTCCACCTTCAACAATCTCCTCAGCTCTTGCATTTAACAACATTTCCATGTCTTTTTCAAATTGTGAAACATAAGCATTCAACACTCCAACATTTGATGAACCTATATAGTGAATCATTCCCTTATTCCATGCTGGAGAGTTTTCATCTAACAACTCTTCTGGACACTTAGATAACCAATGTATAGCATAAGAACTATGTGCAAAATGTATCGATCGCGATGGAAATAATCTACCATGGAATGATCCCGGAGCTCCGAATGCATAGTACGATCGATCGATGGGTAGTGATCGAAAGAGGGCGTTGAAATCATTAGTAACATGATCATTGAAAAATATTTGGAATTCAAGAATGTTATCACGATACTTGTCTTTTAGAACTTGTACAACATGTTGCATTGCAATGAAAATGTTTGGTCCAACTGAACATCCCAAATCAGCAATATGTTATGTATTTGAAGATGATAACATGATTTTGATGTCAAACTTTTCAATAATTGCATCTCTTACCATTTCCTTTGAATCATCTAATATTTCTCTCTGCATAATTATAACAATAAAGTCACAAATTAAAAATCATTATGTGATGTTTTTGTTATGGAGGATACATTAAGTTTACTTTACTATGTCGAATTCAATTTTACTTTTCGGAATCTTAGTAGCTCAATTAGCTCAATTAGCTGACTATCTGAACTTTCGGTTTTGTTGGTTCAATTAGTTGACTATCTGAGTTGGTTCAATTAGCTCAATTAACTGACTATCCGAACTTTCTGTCTTCTTGGTTCAATTAGCTGACTATCTAAACTTTTCTATCTTGTTTGTTCAATTAGCTGACTATTTGAATTTTTTTGTCTTGTTGGTTCAATTAGCTCAATTAGCTGACTATCTGAACTTTCTGTCTTATTGGTGACACCTTGTAATCCCCTCTCTTTCCCTCAATTATTTTAAGAAAGACAAAACATGAATCCCTCCGTTTTAGTTTACTTGGGTCCTATAATAAAAGTAGATATTTCAATTTACTTAACCGTTTTCACAAATCAAGAGAGATTTGTTACTTCTTTCTCATACTAACCTTAGTACGGTGTTAAATAGCTACTTAAACCACCAACCCATTGTTTGATACATCGGAGCGGATAGATAGGGATATCACATGTGTTGGGATCGTATCCCACGAGACTATTTTATTTCCCTTCATATGAGATAGTAATCCCAGAATTTTACTACAATTGGTATATAATAATAGTCTAAATATTAGTTCATACATATCAAACATGAGATAAAGTTAATCTTAAACTTTATCAGAATTCCAAAGCATCATTAATAACGTTAGTATAGTAAAATACACCTCTAATTAAATTTTTTTAAGGAGTGTGTCATGTCAACAGAGATCAAGTAAAATAAAATGGAGGAAAGGAGTGCTTTTAAGTTGTTGGCTATGAACTTGGAGAGATTTTTCAAATCAAAGATTATATAAAGATTAAAGAAATTAAATGAAATTGAATTAATACCTGCATTTGGGAGTTTTTGGAGTAGCTATAAACACTATCATCATCACTCATTGGGAAAGATGTTGCCATTGGTAAATAAAGAGAAGATGTGTACGAACGAGATATTCAACTATGAAAAGAAGGAAATGAATTGAATAGAGGAACTCTCGAGCATCTGGTGAGCTCAGATGTGTCGATAACTGTAGACACATAATTTTGTCCCTCTCTGAAATATTTTTTTCCACTTTTACCTTGTCATATCGTGTACCCTCAACCATGTAATATCCCTCCGTAAAATGACAAAATAAAAACTCCTAAGTAATTTTATTTTTATCGTAACAACCTATCCAATCAAAACAAGACACCTCCCTACCCTACCCTAACAAACTCTACCCCACATCACCCCTACCCTCACCTCAATACCCCACTACCACACAATTCTCATTCTCACCAGAAAACCATCAGCACACCTCACAGCATATATACACACACAATATACACGCCCAGGGGGGACTACGAAAAAAGGAGCACACAAAAAGCCTTCTTCTTCAGAGAAAAAACGGAGGAGACAACGATATACACACAACACACTGATCCTCCATTTTTTACCACTTGTCCTCACACCATGAAAAACACACATGAATCGAGGAGAGAGTGAGATATTCGAGAGAGAGAGAGAGAGAGAAATAGTAAGAGAGAGTTCGAGAGATCGAGATCGAGAGAAGGAAAATTGGAGAGAGAGAGATCGGAGTTGGAGAGAGACTGATCAGAATTGAGATCAGGAGTAGGGATAATAGAGAAATCGAGGGCAAAACAGGTAAAAAAACAAGTGAAAATTGCAAGAGAGGAGAGATCCCACCACGGTTGCAGTTCTGCCGATCAACTTCTTGGTCGAAAAACGCCAAAAATTGATTGAAAAATACCTTCGATCACTATCACAGCTGTAATCCACCGGAGACTAGACGACGTGTTGACGGATCTGGCAGCAACGGTAAGCTCACAACTGGTCGGCTTTGGCTCCATTTTCATTGTTCGGGTTTGATTAGTCGACTTTGGGATTCGAGTTGGAGAATTCGTTTACTGAGGTTCCACTTGAGGATTTTGGGCGTGGATTCCATCTCTCTTAAGTGAGTAATACATGAATAAAAGCGGAATCAAGGTCCACTCTTCATCTCCTTCTCCATTAATAATTTTTTTGACATTTTATGTGGTAAATATGTTGGTGTTTGAATTTTTCCTTCGCTGATTTTGATGTGATTTATATCATGGCGGTTGATTATTGTTATTGATTGATAGTGTGAATTGGATGGTCAAAGAAGTTGGGTTTAATTTGGAGGGTAAATCTTAATTGTGGAGATGACGTGAAAAATTGGCTAATTCATAATTTTAGTTGGAATGTTTATTTTGTTAGTTGAATAATTTTCATGTTTGTGAAATCGATAGTATCACTGTTTTAGGTCGCTAAATGGATAGACAAAAGTTTATGTCGGGTAGGCAAATTTAGGAATGATGTTGGATCGAATGCGTGGAATATTGAACATGTTGAATACTTTTCTAGTTTATCTCATGAAATTAAAATTGTATTCATTTGATGGGGAATGCCCTGAAAGAATTGTATTTATTCGTCGGGGAATGCCCCGAAGTATTATGTACTTGAAGACGGCGCACGGTCAAGGCCCAGAACATCGAGTGGAGTTTTAGTTTAGAAGTAGTTTAGGATTAGTTTAAAATAGAGTAGGTTTACATTTTTGCATTTTTTAGTTTTCGGGATTGTATAAGTAGACTGGACACTAAATTTTGGATTGTTTTGGTTTGTGTTCGTTTGTTTAATTTTTTGGGTGTTTTATGTGGTTTGTACATCCATAGTGTCAAATTAGCCGATATTCTCCACCAAGCGACCGTGGTCGAACCAAGGGATTGAGGGATGTCTAACACCTTCCCCTCGGTCAAAGAATTCCTTAGTCGAAATCTCTGTTCGCAGACTAGTCTTAAAGAGTCAAAACATTTTGAAAAGGATTTTCCAATGGTGACTTGGCACACCGGATTATGCCAAGTGGCGAATCTGAATAAAAATTGTAAATAATTCTTTTTCAAAACAAACCTGCACTTTTTGTCACTTTACTAATAAAACCCTTTCAAACCATAAAATCTTTTTATTTTTGGAGAAAAAAAGGGTGTGACAGCTCTGGCGACTCTGTTGGAGATTTTTCAGAATTCGAGTTTATTTTTGTATCGGCTTAGTTTGACATTATTAGTGTATCAAAATTGTTTGTGTTTATTTTATCATTGTTGAGTGCTTACGTGCTACGTGTTTACAGTTTTTCTCTTGTGTGTTACCGCTTTATGTCTGACATCATGTGCGTAACCCGAGTCATTCTTTCTATAACAAGTCCGTAGTACACGTGTTGTACACGACCTTTAGTTGAGTCACCCCTATTTTGGGGGGGGGGGGGAGCCGTTGGTGTAATGGAGTAGGTGGAAAGCAAAGAATCCACTATTGATCATACGCTCCCCTGAAAAGCCTTGTTAGTGAACCCCAACGTAGGTCAGCCTTTAGGTCATGCTTATGTGCATCATATTGAGACTTAGCGGGGCCCACTTTGTCCTTTGTAGGAGACTCACCTCTAAAGCACCCCTATGTGCTAAATATTTCATTTTTGAGGGTAACGTCGTCATTTGACTGACTGATTTGGGAAAAACTTGTGTTAGAAGTAAAGTGAGAAAAAAGAAAAAAGAAAAGTGAGTCGGAAAGAAAAAAAAGAGTTTCATAGTTTTAAAGTTCTTTATGGCTTTTGTTTTTCACAATTTGAAAATTCAAAAAGATTTCTTTATTTTCTGCACTCATTTGTTCAAAAACCAAAACATCAAAAAAAAAATTCTCACTTTGTCTCCTTTAGCATGCATTCATAATTCAAAATTTTCAAAAAAAGATTTTTTAGCAGTTTTTATAAAAGAAAATGCAAAAAATGGTAGAAATTTGTACATTTCATGTAATGAAAATACCAAAAAGATTTTTTCTTTCATAATTGTTGGTGTCATTTTTATTTGAAGTGTCAAGTTGAAAACTCCAAAAAAGATTTTATTGACATTTTTCATCGTTAGTCTTTGGCCGTGTCTCTCAAGTTTGGTGTAGTTTGTTAATTAATCCTTAATTGTTCAATCTGGACGAACTACACACGCCTGATTCACCTCTCTCAGGAGTGAGATGCGTAGGAAACCTATTATTGGTTCGGGGATCTTATTTAAAAAATCAAAAAAAAGATTTTCTTCTACTCATTTAGAGTAGGTGTTTTATATATGCCTTGAAAAGAAAAATACAAAAAAGATTTTCCTTAATAATCGTAGGTTTTATTTTTGGTGGATCTTATTTGAAAAATTCAAAAAAAAAAAGAGAAAATTTTCTTCACTCTTTATTAGAGTAGGTGTTTTATATACATCTTTAAAACAAAACTACAAAAAAGATTTTTCCTTTAATAGGTTCAAGTTTCATTTTCATATGAAATTCAAAATCGAAAACCAAAAAAAAAAATTTCTTTGGTTGTCATAGGTTTCATTTTGTATAGAGAATTTAAATCTGAAAAATACAAAAAAGATTTTCGTCAATTCTTTTGATAATTTGTTATTTTCTTTTCTTCTTAAAGTTCCAAGAAAAAAAAAGAAAAAGAAAAAGAGTTTAATTGGCCATTTTGGCAAGATTTCACGAACTACGCACACCTGATTCTCCTCTCTCGGGGGTGAGATACGTAGGCTCCCTTCTTGGGTTCGGTGATCTTTTCAAAACAAAAAAAAACAGAAAAAAAGAGAGGTTTTGAAAAATGTTGAACTCTAACAAATTTGTTGCCTCTTGTTCAGTTAGTTTAAGGTGGTTGGTTTGTGGCTTCCTGGATGGTCCTCTATATCACACCAAATCCAAGGAAGGTTTAGTTGTGTCCAACAAGGATATAGAGAGTGGCACCATGGATGAAACAAAGAGTCAGGAAATTGAGAGTTTAAAGGAAGAGAATTTGAGACAGAGACAACAAATGATGAAAATGTACCGAGCTTAGGCCAGTGGGCTGCCTCCACCTCCGTTCCCCACTTTTGACCCTGCAAATACCTTGAGTCTTCCACAGCATGCCTCAGAATCCATTCCACGTCAAATGCACCTCAATACTTCCACCACTCTTTCTTTAGCCCTAGAAGACGTACCTTTTAGTCGAGTCATTCCCCTTAATTCCTATAAGACGTACCTTTTAGTCGAGTCATCTCCTTTGATTCCTATAAGATGTACCTTTTAGTCGATTCATCCCCCTTGATTCCGATAAGACGTACCTTTTAGTCGAGTCATTCCCCTTGACCCCTAGAAGACGTACCTTTTAGTCGAGTCATTCCCCTTGACCCCTAGAAGACGTACCTTTTAGTCGAGTCATTCCCTGTGATTCCTATAAGACGTACCTTTTAGTCGAGT
>NC_061118.1:4957371-4981387 GCF_002878395.1 Capsicum annuum | reverse complement strand
TATAAGATGTACCTTTTAGTAGAGTCATTTCCCCTGACCCCTAGAAGACGTACCTTTTAGTCGAGTCATTCCGTTTGACCCCTAGAAGACGTACCTTTTAGTCGAGTCATCTCCCTTGATTCCTATAAGACGTACCTTTTAGTCGAGTCAACTCCCTTGATTCCTATAAGGCGTACCTTTTTAGTCGAGACGTACCTTTTAGTTGAATAATTCCTTTTTGATTCCTAGAAGACGTACCTTTTAGTCGAGTCAATTTTTTTGATTCCTATCAGACGTGTCTTATAGTTGAGTCATTCTCCTTGATTCCTATAGTAATGTGACTTTCACAAAAGTCCTTTGATGATAAACTGGGGCAAAATTTAATTCTTGTTTTTGGAACTTTACTTTTCTAGCAAACAAAATTTCTCTTTATAATAGTTTTTGTTTGGGATAATCTTTATTCTAGTTTTGATGTGATTTTAGGAGCCTGCCCGAAGAACAAGACGAATAAATGGGAAAACCAAGCAACAAATTGAAGAAATTAAAAGTTAAGTAGATTGAAAAATAGCAAGTGAGGAGCCCGCCTGCAAAACAGAGTGAAGAAATTGAAAGCATAGCAACAAGTGATGAAATAGCAAGTCAGGAACCCGCCTGGAGAACAAGGTGTAGGAATTGAAAGGCAAGCAACAAGTTGAAGAAATTGTAAGTCAGGAGCCCGCTTGAAGAATAGGGTGATGAAACTCAAGTCAAGAGTCTAAAATAAGCTTCGTAGATAGGGTTTTTGTAATTTCATTTGTGTTTCTAACTTGTAATTTTTATTTTTGATGTAATGACAGAGTCGTGGACTGGAACCTCAACGAGACCTCACTCGACTCTCCAACTCGGTTGTCTTTCTTCCTTTTGTTTCTTTCTTTGAATAATGGTCGGATCAAAATTCCGTATCGTTGTCTACTCTTTGTATGAAAATACTTTGTGCTTACATGCAAAGAGGGGCATGATGTAGACACGTAATTTTGTCCCTCTCCAAAATATTTTTACCACTTTTACCTTGTCATATCGTGTACCCTCAACCATGTAATTATTCCAATTTTCAAATTGCATGTGATGTACTTGAATCTTCAAAGAATGATATGACGAAGGCATTTCATTCTGTTATTCAAATATTGTGTCATCCTTTGTTTACCCCATTTGAGACTTGGTTTTATTTTCTTTCATAAACCTCTTTTGGAATTAATATAGAGTCAGCAAAGCTGAAAAGAAAAGGTGTCGAGAAAAACAGTAAAGTCAGAAAAGTTTCAAAAAAAAAAAAGAAGAGAAAAATGTGTCCAAAAAGAGAAAAAGAAGAGCGTCAAGAAAATAAAGTCAGAAAAGTGCCAAAGAGAAAAAGATTCAACAAAAGAAAAAAAATTAGAATCAAGTGAAAGTACAAGCTGTCAGAACTACGCGTGACCTAATTCTCCTCTCTCGGTGGTGAGATACATAGGCTACCCTACTCTGGGCTCGGTCCAACTAAATAAATAATTTAGAATTACCTAGTCAAAAGAAATTGGGGCATGAGTTAATCCTCATTTTTAAGTCGATTCCAAAATTTGTAAGTCCTACACCACTTCAAGTGTCGTTTGGACCTCATGCCATCCCTTCTTTTTAACCCTATCTAAAAGCCAAGTTACAACCAAAGAAAGACCTTCAAATCAATATTTGAGGATGTTAAGGCTAAGCATGCAAGGGATATGATGATGTATTTGGGAACTACTTGTCTTCCTCAGTATAAGGAATCAAGAGAGAGATAAAAATGAGAGAGTCTTATTGGTGAAAACCCTCACGGGCACCATAAGACGGCTGTGAGTTGAGAAAAATGAAAATAAGAGAGTCTCTATGGTGAAAAACCCTCACAGACACTATAAGGCAATGGTGAACTGATAAAAAGAAATGAGTGAGGCTTTTTGGCGAAAATCCTTCAAGGCGCCACTAGCTGAATGAGGTCTTTGAGTGCAATTGACCTAAGAAAGCAACTCAGTTTCAGGGTCATTAAATCAACAACAATTTGTGAGAGTTTTGGATGGAAAGATCACGCAGTTTAATCCAATATGCATGACATAATCATCAGAGTTGACTGTCATTTTTAGATGAATTTTTCATTTCTTTATTTCAAATGGGGACATTCATTGTCTTTTCTTTCTTTTCTTTCTTTTTGTTTTATCTTTCTTGAGTCATTTATCCAAATAAAAAATGTCATTCTCTTTTTTCCTTTTCTTATCTTCAAGTCAAATATGTGTCAAAACAAGTGAGGAAAGATTTCAAAACTGGCTACCAGCTTCTTTAATTGCAAAAATCAAGACAAAAGCTAGCACATGAAAGAGACATGATTGTGAGCCGAAAAAATAGGCATGCAGAAATTTTTGTCAACAGAAAAGTCTTGGAACTCATGAATTACTAAGGTTCCAAGGGTTTTATCTATGAAGCATGGAAAAGCAGAGATGCTGTGTTTGTCTCACACTCTTAATAATCTGAGTTTGGTCAATGAAGCAGCAAGTCAATGACACAGGCTAATGGTTGGAAGAAAGGTTAAATGTGATGACGGCAAGAGCGTTTGCCACAAAAGCCAAAGCCACAAACCAGCCACCATATTTTTAAACTCACAACCTTTCTTTGCATTAAACAGGAACACATGTTACCTTCAAATCCAGGATTTCAAAGCCTAAACATCAAGGTCCGTAATTTCTAACTTTTACAAATGCAGGAAACAATGTTGCTACACAGGTTTGATAATTAAATCATGGTAAAAATTCATCATCTTATATCCCTCGGAGACACACTTTCTTGTCCAGGGATTTCAGTTTTCATTTGCTGGGTGATACACTTCTTAAATTGAACCTTCACTACTATAAGACGTACCTTTTAGTCGAGTCATCCCCCTTGATTCCTATAAGACGTACCTTTTAGCTGAGTGATTCCCCTTGATTCCTATAAGACGTACCTTTTAGTCGAGTCATTCCCCTTGATTCCTATAAGATGTACCTTTTAGTCGAGTCATTTCCCTTGATTTTTATAAGATGTACCTTTTAGTCGAGTCATTTCCTTTAATTCCTATAAGATGTACCTTTTAGTCGAGTCATCTTCTTTAATTCCTATAATATGTACCTTTTAGTCAAGTCATCCCCCTTGATTCTGATAAGACGTACCTTTTAGTCGATTTATTCCCCTTGACCCTTAGAAGACGTACCTTTTAGTTGAGTCATTCCCCTTGATCCCTAGAAGACGTACCTTTTAGTCAAGTCATTCCCTGTGATTCCTATAAGACGTACCTTTTAGTCGAGTCATTCCCTTTGATTTCTATAAGACGTACCTTTTAGTCGAGTCATTCCCCTTAACCTCTAGAAGACGTACCTTTTAGTCGAGTCATCCCCTTTGATTCCTATAAGACGTACCTTTTAGTCGAGTCATTCCCTTTCATTCCTAGAAGACGTACCTTTTAATCGAGTTATCTCCTTTGATTCCTATAAGGTGTACCTTTTAGTCGAGTCATTTCCCCTGACCCCTAGAAGGCGTACCTTTTAGTCGAGTCATTCCCTTTGACCCCTAGAAAATGTACCTTTTAATCGAGTCATCTCCCTTGATTCCTATAAGACGTACCTTTTAGTCGAGTCAACTCCCTTGATTCTTATAAGGCGTACCTTTTTAGTCGAGTCATCTCCCTTTGATTCCTATAAGACGTACCTTTTAGTCGAATCATTCCTTTTTGATTCATAGAAGACGTACCTTTTAGTCGAGTCAATTCCTTTGATTCCTATCAGACGTACCTTATAGTTAAGTCATTCTCCTTGATTCCTATAGTGATGTGACTTTCACAAAAAGTCCTTTGATGATAAACTGGGGCAAAATTTAATTCTTGTTTTTGGAAATTTACTTTTCTGGCAAATGAAATTTCTCTTTATAATAATTTTTGTTTGGGATAATATTTATTCTAGTTTTGATGTGATTTTAGGAGCCTGCCCGAAGAACAAGATGAATAAATGGGAAAACCAAGCAACAAATTGAAGAAATTAAAAGTTAAATAGATTGAAAAATAGCAAGTGAGGAGCCCGCCTGCAAAACAGAGTGAAGAAATTGAAAGCATAGCAACAAATGATGAAATAGCAAGTCAGGAACCCGCCTGGAGAACAAGGTGTAGGAATTGAAAGGCAAGCAATTAGTTGAAGAAATTGTAAGTCAGGAGCCCGCTTGAAGAATAGGGTGATGAAACTCAAGTCAAGAGTCTAAAATAAGCTGCGTAGATAGGGTTTTTGTAATTTCATTTGTGTTTCTAACTTGTAATTTTGATTTTTGATGTAATGACAGAGTCGCGGACTGGAACCTCAACAAGACCTCACTCGACTCTCCAACTCGGTTGTCTTTCTTCTTTTTGTTTCTTTCTTTGAATAATGGTCGGATCAAAATTCCGTATCGTTGTCTACTTCTTTGTATGAAAACACTTTGTGCTTACCTGTAAAGAGGGGCATGATGTAGACACGTAATTTTGTCCCTCTCCAAAATATTTTTACCACTTTTACCTTGTCATATCGTGTACCCTCGATCATGTAATTATCCCTTCGTAAAATGACAAAATAAAAACTCCTAACTAATTATTTTTTTATCCTAACAACCTATCCAATCAAAACAAGACACCTACCTTCCCTACCCTAACAAACTCTACCCCACATCACCCCTACCCCCACCTCACTACCCCCTACCACACAATTCTCATTCTCACAAAAAAACCATCAGCACACCTCACAACATATATACACACACAATATATATGCCCAGGGAGGGAACACGAAAAAAGAAGCACACAAAAAGCCTTCTTCTTCAGAGAAAAACTGAGGAGACAACGATATACACAACACACTGATCCTTCATTTTTTACCACTCGTCCTCACACCACGAAAAACACATATAAATCGAGGAGAGAGTGAGATATTCGAGAGAGAGAGATAAATAGTGAGAGAGAGTTCGAGAGAAGGAAAATTGGAGAGAGTGAGATCGGAGTTGGAGAGAGACTGATCGGAACTGAGATAGGTGTCACACCCATTTTTTTCAACTCCGAAAAGATTAATTTTTTAGTTCGAAAGGGTTTTCATTATTAAAGTGAGCAAAAATGACAATTTTGTTTCAAAAAGGATTATTTACATTTAAACTCAGATTCACCACTTGGCATAAATCAGGTGTACCAAGTCACCCGTGGATATCCTTTTTCAAAACGGTTTTGACTCTATAAAACTGATCCGCGAACAGAGATTCTGGCTAAGGAATTCTGTTGACCAAGGGAAAGGTGTTAGGCACCCCTCGATCCCGTGGTTCGACCACGGTCGCTTGGTGGAGTATATCGGCTAATTTGAACACTATGAATGTATAAACCACACTAAACATAAATAAAACGATCAAGCAAACAAACAAATCCAAAAAGCAATGTCGAGTCCAATTATACAGTCCAAAATAGAAAAAGAATGGGAAAATGTAAATCCTATTCTACCCTACACTAATTTTATACTACGCTCCCATGCTACCCGATGCCTTGGGCCTTCATCACGGACGTCCTCCAAATACAAAATACTTCGGGGCATTCCCCGGCGAATAAATACAAGTGATCGTGGGGCATTCCCAAATTAAATGAATACATTTCCAAATGCAAATACTAAAACCAAACCGTTCAACTCAAATTCCACATTCAAACATTCAACAAAAAAACTTATTCCTAAATTTTTGCCTACCCGAACCAGCATTCACCTATCCATTTTAATATATCATAATTTTATCATATTCCAACAATGTTGATGCTCATTACAAATTAAACAAAACAACAATAAAACAAAGCTAATATAAATTTAACTTTTTTATCAATTTCTCAATTTCATCCCCAAATCCATTTTAACCACATTATTAAACCAGTTTGACTATCAAATCACTTTTCAAAATCTGAAACCAACAACACATACCCCAACGAAGATTCAAACATTTAAGCATACCAATCATTCATATCCACAACAATAATTAACATTTTGCTCGAAATATTCAAAACCGAACCACAAAATCATGATATTAACCAACTTCGATATAATAAAAAAAGTAGAGTTGAGAGATGTACCTTTGAAGAATCGATTTCGTTGATAATAAAATCAAGAAAGCCCAGACTATAGAATTCCTAATAGGACCTCAACAATGACAAACTCCAACTCCGTATTGAAAAATTTGAGACCCAAAACTGAAGCTCCGTAAATCCAATCAAACCCGAAAATCGAAACTGTTCACGACTGTTCGGGTACTGTTCACAACACTATTCCTGGAACTGTTCATGGCAATTTTCACGATACTGTTTCTCTCTCGATTATTTTTCTCTCTCACGCGATTCTCTCTTCTCCCTCATTTTTTTTTTGTTCTTCATGTAAGGAAGATGGTTTGATGATTGTTGTTATTGTGGAGAAGATGATGATGAAAGAATGAGCCTCTCTTTTTCCCTTTTTAGAATTTTTTTTTTATATTTTTATTTGGTTTTTCTTTTTCTTTATTTATTATCCTATGTGGAAGCATATAATTGGTGGCTTGTGGGAATAAGTGTGTGGCATGTGGAAAAGTTAGTGTGGAATGTGGAAAGATGAGAGTGGCGTGTGGAAAAATGAGTAGGGCGTGTGCCTTTTGCATGTATCCAATGAAAAATGGAAAAGTGAGGTGTTGAGGTGGCATAGTAAGGTGTCAAAGAGGCTATGTATTTAATTATTTTCAATTCTTTTTTTTAAGGGGGGGGGTGGGGGAGAAATTATCAATTAAACAAAAGTATGGTAAGGTGAATAAAATAAAAATAAAAAATAAAAAAAATAAAAAAAAATAAAAATAATTAAAATATATTTGGGAAAGGACAAAATTACGTGTCTACATCATGCCCCCTTTGGATGTAAAAACATGATGTTTTCATACAAAGAAGTAGATAACGAGACAGAATTTTGTCCTGACCTTTATTCAAAAGCACGGAGCACGAGGAAGAAGGGAAACCAGGTCTTGACTTAGGACATCCTACCTACCCAAGTTATAAGGGAATTCAGTGACAGTTATCTCAAAGGATTGGAAGGATATGGACTATGCCGATTTGGAGAGTCGAGTGAGGTCCCATCGAGGTTTCGGACCGCGGCTCTGTTATTACATCAAAAATGAAAATTACAAGTTAAAAACGTAAATGAAATTACAAAATCCTATCTGCACAGCTTCTGTTGGACTCTTGACTTGAGTTTCATCACCCTATTCTTCAGGCGGGCTCCTGATTTGAAATTTCATCACTTGTTGCTTGGTCTTCACTTGCTTCACCTTGTTGCTTAGTATTCCATTTATTCGCCTTGTGCTTCGGGCGGGCTCTTGACTTGCCATTTCATCACCCAGTTCTTCAGGCGGGCTCCTGTCTTGTAATTTCATCACCCTGTTCTTCAGGCGGGCTCCTAACTTGCAATTTCATCACCCTGTTCTTTAGGTGGGCTCCAGACTTGCAATTTCATCCCCCTGTTCTTCAGGCGTCTCCTGACTTGCTACTTCATCAATCTGTTAACTTTTAACTTTTCACTTTGTTGTTTGACTTTCAACTTCTTCACTTTGTTTCTTGACTTTTCATTTCTTCACCCTGTTCTCCAGGCGGGCTCCTGAAATCACATCAAAACTAAAAAGAAAATTATCCCAAACAAATATTATTATAAAGAGGTTTTATTTGCTAGAAAAGTGAAGTTCCAACATAATAATTAAATTTTTGCCCCAGTTTATCATCAAAGGACTTTTGTGCTAGTCACATCATTATTGGAATCAAGGAGAATGACTCGACTAAAGGTACATCTTATTGGAATCAAGGGATGATTTGACTAAAAGGTACGTCTAAAGGAATAAAAGTGAATAACTCGACTAAAAGGCATCTCTTCTAGGGGCCAAAGGGAATGACTTGACTAAAAGGTACGTCTTATAGGAATCAAAGGGAATGACTCAACTAAAGGTACATCTTATAGGAATCAAAGGAGATAACTCAATTAAAAGGTACATCTTATAGGAATCAAGGGGAATGACTCGACTAAAGGTACGTCTACTAGGAATCAAGGGATGATTCGACTAAAAGGTATGTCTAATAGGAATCAAGGGAGATGACTCGACTAAAAGGTAAGTCTTATAGGAATCAAGGGAGATGACTCTTCTAAAAGGTACATCTTCTAGGGGTCAAAGGGAATGATTCGACTAAAAGGTACGTCTTATAGGAATCAAAGGGGATGACTAGACTAAAAGGTACTTCTTACGAGAAATCAAGGGGGATGACTCAACTAAAAGGTACATGTTATAGGAATCAAGGGAGACAACTGTACTAAAAGGTACATCTTATAGGAATCAACGGGGATGACTCGACTAAAAGGTACGTGTTTTAAGGGTCAAAGGGAATGAATCGACTAAAAGGTACGCCTTATAGGAATCAAAAGGAATGACTCGACTAACAGGTACGTCTTCTATGGGTCAAAGGGAATAATTCAAATAAAAGGTATGTCTTATAGGAATCAAAGGTAATGACTCGACTAAAAGGTAAGTTTTCTAGGGGTCAAAGGGAATGATTTAACTAAAAGGTACGTCTTATAGGAATCAAAGGGGATGACTCAACTAAAAGATACGTCTTACGAGGAATCAAGGGGGATGACTCGACTAAAAGGTACGTATTATAGGAATCAAGGGAGATGAATCGACTAAAAGGTACGTCTTATAGGAATCAAGGGAGATGACTCGACTAAAAGGTACTTATAGTAATCAAGGGAGATGACTTGACTAAAAGACATGTCTTATAGGAATCCAAGGAGATGACTCGTCTAGAAGGTACGTCTTATAGGAGTCAAGGAAAATAACTAGACTATAAGGTACGTCTTCTAGGAGTGAAGGTTCAATTTAAAAGTGTATCACCCAGCAAATGAAAACTGAAATCCCTGGACAAAAAAGTGTCTCCGAGGGATGTAGGATGTGAATTTTACCATGACTTGATTGTCAAACCTGTGCAGCAACATTGCTTCCTGTATTTATCAAAGTGAGGCATTGCAGCCCTTGATGTTTATGCTTTGAAGGTAATATGTTTCTTGTTTCATCAAAGAAAACTTGTGAGTTTAAAACATGGTGGCTGGTTTGTGGCTTTGGGTTTCGCGGCGATCACTCTTGCCCTTGTCACATTTAATCTTGCTTTCAACCATTAGCATATGTCATTGAATTTCTACATCATTGACCCAAACTCAGATTATTAAGAGTGACTTTGAAACAAATACAATATCTTTTCTTTGCCATGCTCCTCAGATAAACCCTTTGAACTTTGGTATTTCCATGAGGTCCCAGACTTATCTGTTGACAGAACTTTTTGTATGCCTTATTTCGACTCACAATCATATCTCTTTCATGTGTTGGCCTTTTTTCTCGCTTTTTGCAATTGAAGAAGCTGATAGCTAGTTTTGAAATCTTTTCTCACTTATTTTGACATGGACTTGACTCAAAAACAAGAAACCAAAAAAGAATGACAATTTTTGTTTGGATAACTGACTTAAGAAAGATAAAATAAAAATAAAGAGAATAAAGAAAAGACAATGAATGTCACCTATCAAACAAAAAAATGAAAAATTCATCTAAAAAATGATAGTCAACACTAATGGTTATGCCATGCATTTTGGATTAAGCAGCTTGATCTTTTCATCCAAACTTTCTACCCATTGTTGTTGAGTTAATGACCTTGAAACTGAGTTGCTTCCTTAGGTCAATTGTATTTAAGACCCCATTCGGCTAGTGGTTCCTTGAAGGGTTTTCGCCCACAAGCTTCTCTGATTTTCTTTTCCTCAGCTCACCATTGCCTTATGGTGTCTGTAAGGGTTTTCCACTAATGAGACTCTCTTATCTTCATTTTCCTTAACTCACAGTCGTCTTATGGTGCCCGTGAGAGTTTTCACCGATAAGACTCTCTTATTTTTATCTCTCTCAACTTACCATCGTCTTACGAGGGTTTTCACCAATAAGACTCTCTCATTTTTATTTCTCTCCTGATTTCTTATGTTGAGGAAGACAAGTAGTTCCCAAATGCATCATTATATCCCTTGCATGCTTAGCCTTAACATCCTCAAAGATTGATCTGAAGGTCTTTCTTTTGTTGTAACTTGGCTTTTGGATAGGGTTAGAAAGAAAGGATGGCATGGGGCCCAAACGACACTTGAAGTGGGATAGGACTTACAACTTTTGGAATTGACTCAAATAATGAGGATTAACTTATGCCCCAGTTTTTTTTGACTGGGTGACTCTAAATTGTTTATTTGGTTGGACCAAGCCCGAAGTAGAGCAGCCTACGTATCTTACCCCCGACAGGGGAGAATCAGGTCATGAGTAGTTCTGGCAGCTTATTCTTTCACTTGATTCTAAATTTTTCTCTTTTGTTGACTCTTTCTATTTGGGACTTTTCTGACTTTATTTTTCTTGACACTCTTCTCTTTTTTTGATTTTGGACATATTTTCTTTTTCTCTCTTCTTCTTCTTTTTGAAATTTTTCTAACTCTATTGCTTTGCTCGATACTTTTCTTTTGAGCTTTGCTAACTCTATCTTGATTCTAAAAGAGGAGTATGAAATAAAGTAGGACTAAAGCTCAAATGGGGTAAGCAAAGGATGACACAATGTTTGGATAGCAGAATGAAATGCCTTTATCAATCCTTGAAAATGAAAGTACATATCATGCAATATGAATGAGAGACGAAGATCATTTGTGAAATCCTTTAAGTATTATCTTTGACTAAGTCTGTACGTCGCTACTTCTTCAGCAAACTCCACCTTTGTTGTACATTCCTCACATTGAATGACTCATGATTTTATGGAGATGATTTTCTTTCTATTCACGTAGCCACTATTTGACCTAATTGAGCCATGTCTTTGAATTGATGACCAAGTTATTCTTGTGATTCTCAAAGGAAGTGCCTTAATTTTTAAAGAAGGCTTCAACTTGTCACCAAATGTCTCAGTACTCTACCTATTTCCTCAGATGTTCTCTTTTACTAACTCAAACCTCTGATTCAGTGTTCATACTTAAACTGGATTTCAAGATCTGGCTGAAAATTCCGCTACCATATCATTTCACTAGAATCAACATAAAATGTGCTATGTAAAGAAAATAAACAAATAACACAAATTTAAAATACAAAGGAAAAGTGGACACTCTATTTAATTAAAATAAAAGGGACAAAACAAGATAGATCCTGAACTACAACCCTGAAATAATTCGGGCAACAAAAAATAAAACAAAACATACTTAGCCACTGGTTTACATATCAGCATGACTAGAGCTTTCCTCACTATCAATTTTCTACACCATAATCGATCCATCTTGAATCATCTTTTCAATTTCTCTTTTCAAATCTCGACAATCTTCAATACTATGACCCTGAGCATAAGAATGATACGCACATCGTGCATTAGGATCAAAATTTCTTGAACGCCGATTAAGAGTGCACCCAAGGAGAGGAGTGATCAGGCCCCATTGTACCAATCTCTAAAATAAACTGGCATACGACTCTCCAATTAGTATGAATCTATCTCTCGACTTTTGCCTAATTTCATTGTTTGACTTGGATCAAAAATCAGGCTTAGAAGCATTTTGGTATGTTTGTGGAGTTAGAGGATGACTCTGAGGAGTTGGTGTGTTCCACTGTGGGTAAAATGGGGGTTGAATATGAGGTTGTGCATTATATAGTGGATTTGAGGTGGAGGAGCAGAGTATAATGGCTTTTGGGAGTGATTATGTGGAGCTTGGGCATGAACTTGGGTTTGTACCTGAGACTGGTGACGACGGGGTCTTCTTGACCGTTCCTACTGTCCAACTACAATAGCAGATGCATCTTCCCCATTCTTTGTCTCCCCAACACTTCCTGCACCCTTTTGAATTGCTTGAGTAGTCGCTTTTAATGTTGCAAAACTAACAATGCGACCAGTCTTAATTCCATCCTCTATCATCTCTCCCATATTGAGGACCTCAATGAATGGCTTGCCTAATGCAGGTATTTCATCCTGCCTTTGAATAAACACCTCTACTATCTTGCTTTCTTTCATTAGCGGTTTCACCCTAGATTCTTGTTCAAGCCATCTGATCATATACTCCCTGAAACTCTCAGTATTCTTTTTCTTCATACTGGTTAGGGATTTTTTATTAGGGATCAATTCCACATTATATTGAAATTGTTGCACAAATTCATTAGCTAAATCATTCCAACTATTCCACCTATCAATATCCTGATCAACAAACCACTCTGAGGCTAGACCCGAAAGACTTTCACCAAAGTAAGCCATGAGCAGTTCTTCTTTGCCTTCGACAACTCTTTGTTGGTTACAATAACGTCTCAAATGCGCAATCAGATCCCCGTGTCCATCATACTTCTCAAACTTTGGCATCTTAAAACCGAAAGGGAGATGAACACTTGGAAACATGCACAGATCTTTATATGAGACACTTTTGTACCCCCCAAGCCCTTGGAGATTCTTCATAGCCAGTTCCAAACTTCTCAATTTTCTGGTCATTTCTTCTTGTTCTTCTTTTATAACAGGCTTTTTGGCATTAAGAGCAAATTCAGGCGGATGAGTGTAACCATAAAGATCAGTCGACTTAAATATGAGCTCAAGATCATAATGTTGATCACTTGAAATATTCAATACAGGGTCACTTTTAGAGTGAGGAATCACAACCGTTGGATTGGCATTAAAAGCAGGAGCTTCAAACGGGGGTGGCGCTGCAAAAGCATGAATAATAGATGGAACCGAGTAAGTGGTAGTTTTGTGTTGAGGAGTGACGAAAGGAATATTGGAAGTGTTTGGATAGTGTTGGCCCGGAGTAGTCCCTGATGCATGTTGTGGCATGTCAACAAAAATGGGAAATTATGCATGTGACACGAGAGACAATCTAGAAAGATATTCCAGATTATTAGTAGGAACTGGAGGAGGTGGAAACCCATTAGCCCAAGCTCGATGCATTTCTATCATTTGTTGCCTTAATTTTCGAATCTCTTCATTAGCTCCTAAATTCTTATTCCCCGAACTCCCTGTCGAATTAGTGACAATAAACTCGGTATCCTTGTTGGCCATAACTTTCTCTGTAACTTGGTGCACTATGGCGGACCAACCAAAATGCCACAAACCAACCACCTTAAACTAACTGAACAAAAGAAACATCAAATGTGTTAGAGTTCAACACCTTTTTTTTGAAACCCTTTTTTTTATTTTTTTTCCTTTTAGAAAAGATCACCGAACCCAAGAAGGGCGCCTACGTATCTCACTCCTGAAAGAGGAGAATCAGGTGTGCGTAGTTCGTGAAGTCTTTCCAAAATGGCCAATTAAACTCTTTTTCCTTTCCTTTTTTTTTCTTGAAACTTTAAAAGAAAACAACAAATTGTCAAAAGAATTGACAAAAATCTTTTTGAGTTTTTCAGCTTTGAAAATCCCTATACAAATTGAAACCTATGATACCAAAGAAAATCTTTTTGGGATTTTCAATTTTGAATTTTATATGAAAATTAAACTTTTTGAAGCTCTTAAAGGAAATTTTTTTTATAGTTTTCTTTTAAAAATATATATGAAACACCTACCCTAATAACGACTAAAGAAAATCTTTTTGAATTTTTAAATAAGATTAACCAAAAATGAAACCTACGACTGTTAAGGAAAATCTTTTTGTAGTGTTCTTTTCGAGGAATATGTGAAACACATACTCTAAATAAAGGGTAAAGAATATTTTTTTTGAATTTTTTAAATAAGATCCCCGAACCAACAATAGGCTGCCTACGTATCTCACTCCCGAGAGAGGAAAATCAGGGGTGTGTAGTTCATCCAGATTGGACAATTAAGGATTATAGAACAAACAAAACCTTGGCTTGAGAGACACGAGTACTGGATGAAAATAATTTTTTTTTGGATTTTTAATTTGACACTTCATACAAAAATAACACCAACAACCATGAAAGAAAAATCTTTTTGATATTTTTGATATGAAATATACAAAACTTCTATCATCTTTTTTGAATTTTCCTTTTATAAAAAGCTCCTATCTAAAAAAAATCTTTTTGAAAATTTTGAATTATAAATGCATGATACAAGAACAAAAGGAAAATATTTTTGATGTTTTTGAGAAAATAAGTTCGAAAGGTAAAAAAATATTTTTGAATTTTTGAATTGTGAAATAAAAACATCAAAAGCCATAAAGAACTCTAAAAACTTACGAAACTCTCTTTTTTTTTTTTCGACTAACTATTCCTTTTCTCTTTTTTAAACACTTTCTTGTCTACACACTTTACTTCTAACACATGCTTTTCCCAAATCGGTCCGTCAAATGACCACGTTACCCTCAAAGATGCAACATTTAGCACGTAAGGATGCTTCAGAGTTGAGTCTCCTACAAAGGACCAAGTGGGTCCCGCTAGGTCTCAATATGATGTAGATAAACATGACCTAAAGACTGACCTACGTTGAAGTTACTAACAAGGCCGTTCGGGGGAGCATATGATCGATAGTGGTTGCTTTGCTTTCCACCCACTTCATACGCCCGATGGCTCCCCCTCCTAAAATAAGGGTGACTCAACTAGAGTTTGTGTGAACGAAGTGCACTCCAGGACTTGTTGCAGAAAAAATTGACCCGGGTTATGCACATGATGCCAGATATAAAGCGGTAACACATAAGAGAAAAACTATAAACACGTAGCATGTAAGCACTCAACAATGATAAAATAAACATAAACAATAACAAAAACAATGTTTATACACTCATAATGTCAAACTAAGCCGATGCAACTCTAAAAATAAGCTCGAATTCTGAAAATTTTTCCAGCAGAATCGCCAGAGCTGTCACACCCATTTTTTTCAACTCCAAAAAGATTAATTTTATAGTTCGAAAGGGTTTTCATCATTAAAGTGACGAAAAATGAAAATTTTGTTTCGAAAAGGATTATTTACATTTAAACTCAGAGTCGCCACTTGGCATAAACCAGGTGTGCCAAGTCACCCGTAGATATCCTTTTTCAAAACGGTTTTGACTCTATAAAACTGATCCACGAATAGAGATTCCGGCTAAGGAATTTTGTTGACCAAGGGGAAGGTGTTAGGTACCCCTCGATCCCGTGGTTCGACCACGGTCACTTGGTGGATTTTATCGGCTAATTTGAACACTATGAATGTATAAACCACACCAAACATAAATAAAATGATCAATTAAGCAAACAAATCCAAAAAATAATGTCCAGTCCAATTATACTATCCAAAATAGAAAAAGAATGCGAAAATGTAAATCCTATTCTACCCTGCACTAATTTTATACTACGCTCCCATACTACCCGATGCCTCGGGCCTTTATCACTGACGTCCTCCAAATACAAAATACTTTGGGACATTTCCCGGTGAATAAATACAAGTGATCGTGGGGCATTCCCCAATTAAACGAATACATTTCCAAATGCAAATACTAAAACCAAACCGTTCAACTCAAATTCCACATTCAAACATTCAACAAGAAAACTTATTCCTAAATTTTTGCCTACCCGAACCAACATTCGTCTATCCATTTTAACATATCATAATTTTATCACATTCCAACAATATTCATGCTCATTACGAATTAAACAAAACAACAATAAACCAAAGCTAATCTAAATTTAACTTTTTTAACAATTTCTCAATTTCATCCCCCAAATTCATTTTGAACCACATTATTAAACCAGTTCGACTATCAAATCACTTTTCAAAATCCGAAACCAACAACACATACCCCAATGAACATTCAAACATTTAAGCATACCAATCATTCATATCCACAACAATAATTAACATTTTGCTCAAAATATTCAAAACCTCATCACAAAATCATGATATTAACCAACTTCGATATAATAAAAAAAGTAGAGTTGAGAGATGGACCTTTGAAGAATTGATCTCGTTGATAATAAAATCAAGAAAGCCCAGACTATAGAATTCCTAATAGAACCTCAACAATGACGAACTCAAACTCCGTATTGAAAAATTTGAGACCCAAAGCTGAAGCTCCGTAAATCCAACTGACCCCGAAACCCGACACTGTTCATGATTGTTCGGGTACTGCTCACAACATTGTTCATAGGTACTATTCATAAGGTACTGTTCACATCACTGTTCACGGGTACTGTTCATGGCACTATTCACAATACTGTTTCTCTCTCACGCGATTCTCTCTTCTCTCCCTCGGTTTTTTGGTTCTTCTTGTGAGGAAGATGATTTGGTGATTGTTGTTATTGTGGAGAAGATGATGATGAAAGAATGAGCCTCCCTTTTTCCCTTTTTAGAATTGTTTTTTATATTTTTTATTTAGTTTTTCTTTTTCTTTATTTATTATCCTATGTGGAAGCATGTAATTGGTGGCTTGTGGGAATAACTGTGTGGCATTTGGAAAAGTTAGTGTGGCATGTGGAAAGATGAGGGTGGCGTGTATAAAAATGAGTAGGGTGTGTGCCTTTTTCATGTATCCAATGAAAAACAAAAAGTGAGGTGTTGAGGTGGCATAGTGAGGTGGCAAAGATGCTATGTATTTAATTATTTTCAATTCTTTTTTTTTTTGAGGGGAGAAATTATCAATTAAACAAAAGTATGGTAAGGTGAATAAAATAAAATTAAAAATAAAAATTAAAAATTAAAAAACTAAAATAAAATAAAATAAAAATGATTAAAATATTTTCGGAAAAAGACAAAATTACGTGTCTACATCATGCACTCTTTGGATGTAAACACATGGTGTTTTCATACAAATAAGTAGGCAATGAGACAAAATTTTGTCCTGACCATTATTCAAAAGCACGGAGCACGAGGAAGAAGGGAAACCAGGTCTTGACTTAGGACATCCTACCTACCCAAGTTATGAGGGAATTCAGTGACAGTTATCCCAAAGGATTGGAAGGAGATGGATTATGCCGAGTTGGAGAGTCGAGTGAGGTCCCATCGAGGTTCTGGTTCGCGGCTCTATTATTACATCAAAAATAAAAATTACAAGTTAAAAACATAAATGAAATTACAAAATCCCATCTGCGCAGCTTCTGTTGGACTCTTGACTTGAGTTTCATCACCCTATTCTTCACGCGGGCTCCTGATTTAAAATTTCATCGCTTGTTGCTTGGTCTTCACTTGCTTCACCTTGTTGCTTAGTATTCCATTTATTCGCCCTGTGCTTTGGGCGGGCTCATGACTTGCCATTTTATCACCCCGTTCTTCAGGCGGGCTCCTGTCTTGCAATTTCATCACCCTGTTCTTCAGGTGGACTCCTGACTTGCAATTTCATCACCCTATTCTTCAGGCGAGCTCCTGACTTGCAATTTCATCATCCTGTTCTTCAGACGGGATCCTGACTTGCTATTTCATCAATCTGTTAACTTTCAACTTTTCACCTTGTTGTTTGACTTTGAACTTCTTCACTTTGTTGCTTGACTTTTCATTTCTTCACCCTGTTCTCCAGGTAGGCTCCTGAAATCACATCAAAACTAAAATTAAAATTATCCCAAATAAAGATTATTATAAAGAGGTTTCAGTTGCCAGAAAAGTGAAGTTCCAACACAAGAATTAAATTTGTGCCCTAGTTTATCATCAAAGGACTTTTGTGCAAGTCACATCAAACTGCTTTAGTCATGTCTTCAAGAGATGGAAAATATATTGGCAAATTAAATGAGTCGACTAAAGATTCATCTAATTTTTCCTGTGACGAAAAAATAAATAAATTAAGCATCTATTACCAAAAATGTATGGCTATAATTAATTACTCTGTCTTAATTTTTTTATGTGATTTTAATTAGACAGAAAATTTAAGAAAGTAAAAAAGAACTTTGAATCTTGTAGTCACTAAACTAAGTAGGCGTTTTGGACATGCGATATGAAGTGTGTAATTTGAAATCATGAGATGAAATCAGTATTTGGACATGTGATATCATCTTTTGGTTTCATATCATGATATGAAATTTCAAATTTTTTAAAAAGTGTGATTTGAATTTTTTTTTAAGTACAAAAGTTGACCCACAAGTTTATATTTTATAAGAAAAACACTCCACCATTTATATCTAACAACCACTTATTTCATATGTAAATAAAGTTTATAGTTCATATTATTACTCTTTAAATCATTTATATCTCATATAATTATTACTTTCACCAACATAAAATTTATTATTACTTCAAATCAACTGTTACTTTACCTATGTGGGAGGATTATATTAAAGAATAGTGCACTATAAACTTATGTTCAATTTTACTTTTTTATTGAGCTAAAGTTAAATCAGTAAATGTTGTATTTTTTATTTTTTTTTATAATAGCTTTGTGATAGCGCATTAAACTTTGTTATAAATTTTGGCCTAATTGATAAGATTATGCAACGAATTGGGGCAATTTTGATAGTTTTCACAACTTATGAGGTTTTTATATTCACAAAAAAATATACAACATGAAAAAGTCCAAATTTCATGTCCAAACAAAACTTCAACTTTATCTCATAATTTTAAATCATGATTTCATCTTGTATGGCCAAACGGGGTCCTAAAGATACACGAAATCCACCAAAATGTTCTTTAATCATGTGATCTTAAACGTTTCATGTGAAATGTTGAAATTTAAAAACTATCAAAAAATAGAAGAAGAAAGAGACGTTCTTTTGAAACATACTAAAAAGAAAGTAAGCCAAATAAATTGAAATAGAAGAAGTAGTGCTCTTACGTTTGTAAAGAAGAATTTTGAATCGTGTGACCTAAATTAAAGATACGTGAAATGTACGAAAATATCTTTTAATTCAGCGATCTTAAATGTTGAAATTAACAAGTTGCCAAAAAAATGAAAAGAAATGTTCTCTCTGAAACAAATTTAAAGAAAAGTAACACAAACAAATTACGTACCTCACTCACCAAATCCATAAGACTAGAACCAAAAAATTTCACAAGACATTCACTTGATTGTGGTTGTCCGCGGATCTGCACAGTTGGAGGTCGCGCATTGTTTGATGCCGGTTGGCTTGCCATTCTACAAATGCATAGGATATTAAGTTTCCGTTCAGGAAAAAAGCAAACTGTAACTATGACGAAAGCAACTTCAACTGAAAATTTCCAAACCTGTTCTTGATTGAAGCAGCCATAGCCATGAAAGCCTGCTCAACGTTGGTGGCATTTTTCGCACTAGTTTCCATAAAAGGGATGCCAATCTCATCAGCAAAAGCCTACAAAAAGGTTGGCCATCAATTTGGGAAATACAGCTCAACAAGATGGAGGCATCCTTGGACAAACTATTCAGGTAACCGATGACGGGGGCAGACTGATTACCTGAGCTGCCTCTGTAGAAACTACCTTCTGTGCTGTCAGATCGCACTTGTTTCCAACCAGAAGTTTGTTCACGTTATCACTTGCATATCGATCTATTTCACTCAACCATTGCTTGACATTATTGAAACTCTCTTGAAATTATCACCAACATTGCACCTTCAACAATCTCTTCAGCTCTTGCATTTAAGAACATTTCCATGTCTTTTTCAAATTGTGTAACATAAGCATTCAACACTTCAACATTTGATGTACCTGCGTAGTGTATCATTACCTTATTCCATGCTGGAGATTTCTCATCTAACAACTCTTCTGGACACTTAGATAACCAATGTATGGCACTAGAACAATGTGCAAAATGTATCGATTGCGATGGAAATAATCTACAATGGAATGTTCCTGGAACTCCGAATGCATAGTAGGATCGATCGATAGGTTGTGATCGAAAGAGGTACTGCATGACAAAACGTAAAAGTGATGATGCAAAATATATATGTGCTTACAGTAAAAAGTATGTTTATGTTTACGTTATTATATTAAAGTGTGAAGAATCTTTTAAAAGTGATTTAAACTTTTACATTTCATTAAAATATCTGCAATAGATAAAATCATTTAATTTTAAATAATCAAACGTTACACGTGCGAGGCACGTCCGACTAAACTAGTATATATATAAAGAGAGAGAGATTTGTATACTGTAAATTCATAATATTATATAAAGTTGCAAAATGTTTTTTTTTTTGGAAATTTCAGAATAACCCGCAGCCGCTACAACCTCTGCCACAGCCTCTGCCCTTTGGGTGAGCACTCTGTGGTAAGCACTTTGTGCGCACTTGGTAAACCCCTCGTTGTGCAATCGCTCGTAAACCACACAGGAGATGTAAACCGCACTAGGTAAACCCATGCGACGAGCTAATAATATAATTATTTTTTTCAAATGGTATATTTTTGAAAATATCCCAAAATGAATGCACATGGGTGAATGGAGGTTTGTGCTTGATTAGCTGGGAACAAAATTTTACTATTACATAAATATAGTCAGTTAATCATATTTATCAAACTACTAAAAGTGATTATAATGAGACATTTCATAATCAAGCGACCAGAGAAATGTTGGGAATTTCACTAAAATAATGCTGGGCCAAAGAAATTAAATTGCTTTATATTGACTAAATGGCATGCATGTGTTGTACTAGGGGTCCAGGGGGTCTTGGGGGCAGGGGTGGGGGCGGGGGCTGGGGGTGGGTTAGGCCCGACTTGTGGAGTGCGAGGTGTTAAGGGAAGGGATAAGAGAGTTGATAGATTGAGGGTAGGGTCATGGAACATTGAGACCTGCAAGGTAAGTCGATAGAACTGGTAAAGATTCTTAGGAAGAGAAAGATTAATATTGTGTCTGTCCAAGAGACCAAGTGGGTAGGTTCCAAGGCGAGGGATGTAGATGGGTACAAGTTGTGGTATTCAGGTACCGATAAGCGTAGGAATGACGTAGGTATCTTAGTGGAGAGGAGCTTAGGGAGCAGGTAGTGGAGGTTAAAAGGGTTAGTGATAGGGTTATAACTATCAAGTTGGTCTTGGGGGGTCTACTTTGAACTTCTGTAGTGCGTATGCACCACAGGTGGGTCGGGAAGAGGAGGAGAAGAAGAGATTTTGGGAGGTTTTGAACGAGGTGGTTAGAGTTGTGCCTAGCTCGGAGAAGCTTTTCATTGGAGGGGATTTCAATGGGCACATTGGGTCTTTTTAGTTAGGGTACGAGGACGTGCATGGGGGCTTTGGGTTCGAGGTTAGGAATGATGAGGGAGCTGCGCTTTTGGATTTTGCGTGGGCCTATGGGTTGGTGGTAGTGAACTCTAGCTTTTCAAAGAAGGAAGAGCACTTGGTTTCTTTCTGTAGTAGGATAGCGAAGACTCAGATTGACTTTTTGTTGCTTAGGAAGGGGGATAGAGCTTTGTGTAAGGATTGTAAGGTAATTTCGAGCGAGTCTCTTGGGACTCAGCATAGACTCCTAGTGATGAACTTAGTTATCAAGAAGGGTAAGATGCATCGGGATAGGAAGGGTAGACCTAGTGTTAGGTGGGGCAGTCTGACTTTGGCTAGTGCTTTGGAGATAGGGGCAAAGTTGGAGGGGTTGGGGGTGTGGGAGTGCAGAGGGGACGTGGATAGTATGCGGGAGAGGGCCACTGGTTGCATCAGGGAGTTGGCTAGAGAGGTATTGGGGTTTTTAAGGGGATGGTCTGGCCGGTATCGGGGGGATTGGTAGTGGAATAAAGAGGTTAAGAAAAAGGTAGAGATGAAGAAGGTGGCTTACACTAAGTTGGTGGAGAGTAAGGATGAAGAAGAGAAGCGGGTGAGTAAGAAGGAGTACAATGTAGCTAAAAGGAGGCTAAGTTATCTGTTAGGAGGCTAAGACAACAGCTTTTGAAAGTTTGTATAAGGGGTTAGAGAAGAAAGAAGACGAGAAGAGGTTGTTTAGGCTTGCCAAGATTAGGGAGCGGAAGGGTCTGGATCTGGATCAAGTGAAGTGCATTAAGGGGGAGGATGGCAGAGTTTTGGTGGATGACGCCCTCATTAAGGATGGATGGCAGTCTTATTTCCATAAGCTCTTGAATGATATGGGGTACAGAGGTGTTGTGTTAGGAGAGTTGGAGCACTCTGGGGAGTGTCACGATTTTGGCTATTTTCGGTATTTTAGGATAGAAGAGGTCAGTGAGGCTATTCGCAAGATGCAAAGAGGTAGGGAGATGGGGCCTGACAAGATTTCGGTGGATTTTTGGAAGTTCTATGGCGGGTCAGGGTTGCGGTGGCTGACCAACTTGTTTAACAATATTTTGAAGTCAGCAAAGATGCCTGAGGCGTGGAGATGGAGCACGATGATTCCTTTATATAAGAACAAGGGTGACGTTCAGAGTTGCAACAACTATCGGGGTATTAAGTTGTTGAGTCACATAATAAAGATTTGGGAGAGGGTGGTGGAGCGGAGGTTGAGGAAGATTATGTCTATTTTGGAGAACCAATTTGGTTTTGTTCCTGGTCGCTCCACGACGGAGGCAATTCACCTTGTACGAAGACTGGTGGAGCAGTATAGAGAGAGGAAGAAGGATCTTCACATGGTGTTTATAGACCTAGAAAAGGCGTATGACAAGGTCCCTAGGGAGGTTCTTTGGAGTTGGTTGGAGGCGAGGGGGGTTCTGTGGCGTATATCAGAGTGATTAAGGACATGTATGAGGGAGCGAAGACTCAGGTAAGGACAGTGGGAGGAGATTATGAGCATTTCCCAATCTTGACAGGGTTGCATCAGGGATCAACTCTTAGTCCGTTTTTATTCATTTTGGTGATGGATGTGCTGACGCGAAATATACAAGGAGAGGTGCCTTGGTGTATGATTTTCGTAGATGATATAGTTCTGATTGATGAATCACGACAAGGGGTTAATGATAAGCTGAAGATTTGGAGAGAGACCCTGGAGTCTAAAGGTTTTCAGTTGAGTAGGACCAAAACGGAGTACTTGGAGTGCAAGTTTAGTGACTTGAGGCAAGAGGAGGAGGTGGTAGTAAAGTTGGATTCTTAGGTGGTTTGCAAGAGGGATAGTTTTAAGTATCTCGGGTCTACGATTCAGGGGAATGGAGAGATAGATGGGGATGTATCTCACCGCACGGGGGTAGGTTGGATAAAATGGAGGCTCGCTTTGAAAATTTTATGCGATAAGAAGGTGCCCCTCAAACTGAAAGGCAAATTCTATAGAGTTGCAGTCCGGCCTGCTATGTTGTATGGAGCAGAGTGTTGGCCGGTTAAGAGTTCTCATATCCAAAAGTTGAAGGTGGCAGAAATAAGAATGTTACGCTGGATGTGTGGATTCACTAGGCCTGATAGGGATAAGAATGAAATTATTCGAGAGAAGGTGGGAGTGATATCGGTGGAGGATAAAATTTGGGAAGTGAGGTTGAGATGGTTTGGGCATGTGATGAGGAGGGGCACGGATGCCCCAGTTCGTAGGTGTGAGAGGTTGGCCTTAGAAGGTTTTAAGCGGGGTAGGAGTAGACCGAAAAAACACTGGAGAGAAGTGATTAAACGTGACATGAAGCAGTTACAGCTGACTGAGGACATGACCCTGGATAGAAAGTTATGGAGGAAAAGCATTAGAGTAGAGGGCTAAGGGTGTGGAGGAGGAGTAGTCAATAAGTAGGTGGACTTGTTGTCGTTTGTTGGCAAATTTATGTGTTTATCTATTTATTTATGGCTTTAGTTATTGATTTACGTATGTATTTCTTTTTTCTTTTCTCTAATTGTGAGTGTCGTACCTATTTTATTTGTATTACGTTCTACGATTTTGATGTTTCTGTTTAATGTCTTTTGTCTTGAGCCGGGGGTCTATCGGAAACAACCTCTCTACCTTCCTAGAGGTAGTGGTATGGACTGCGTACATTCTACCCTCCCCAGACCCCATTATGTGGGAATATATTGGGTTTGTTGTTGTTGTTGGCATGCATGTGTTGGACAGAAATAAATTCTTATTAAGTTATAATTTTTTTTTATTTGTCCTTTTATAATTCTGTGATGAATTAGTAAAATTATTTTTTTTTGTTATAGCTATATATAATTTATAATCTCCAAACAAATATTATGACAATTTTTTTATGGGTTAATTTGCACTACTTATCAGCCTAATTCATTTTTAAATGAGATAAATTAATAAAT
>NC_061118.1:4901746-4954371 GCF_002878395.1 Capsicum annuum | reverse complement strand
AAAGGGAATAAATTAAAGTTCAACTACTTTAGTATGTAACATCAATTACATATCCAGTATAATCTCACAGATAGAGAGGTTGTTTCTGTTAGACCACCGGCTCAAAAGAGGTATTACTTGTTCCTGTCCGTTTAATATATAACAATATAATGAATATATATATATGTGGGGGGGGGGGGGGGTGTTGCACTGTTCAACTCCATGCTTTGTACCTTTTAGTCGAGTCATCCCCCTTGATTCCTATAAGACGTACCTTTTAGCCGAGTCATCCCCCTAGATTCCTATAAGGAGTACCTTTTAGTCGAGTCATCCCCTTGACCCCTAGAATACATACCTTTTAGTCGAGTCATCCCCCTTGATTCCTACAAGGCGTACCTTTTAGTCAAGTCATCCCCCTTGATTCCTACAAGGCGTACCTTTTAGTCGAGTCATTTTCCTGGATTCCTATAAGATGTACCTTTTAGTCGAGTCATCTCCTTTTGATTCCTATAACACGTACCTTTTAGTCAAGTCATCCCTCTTGATTCCTATAAGAAGTACCTTTTAGTCGAGTCATCCCCTTGACCCCTAGAAGACGTACCTTTTAGTCGAGTCATACCCCTTGATTCCTACAAGGCGTACCTTTTAGTCGAGTCATTTCCCTGAATTCCTACAAGACGTACCTTTTAGTCGAGTTATCTCCCTTCAATTCCTATAAGACGTACCTTTTAGTCGAGTCATCCCCCTTGATTCCTATAAGACGTACCTTTTAGTCGAGTCATCTCCCTTTGATTCCTACAAGACGTACCTTTTAGTCGAGTCATTCCCCTTGACCCCTATAAAACGTACCTTTTAGTCGAGTCATCCCCCTTGATTCCTATGAGGCATACCTTTTAGTCGAGTCATTCTCCTTGATTTCTAGAAAATGCACTTTCTGGTCGAGTCATTGCAATTAATCCTTATGAGACGCACTTCCTTGTTAGTTTTCATTTGTCAGGTGACACACTTTTTAATTTAAACTTCTATCTCAATAAGACACACTTTCTAGTCAGAATTCCTCACTTTAATTCTTAGGAGACGCACTTCCTAGTCTTGATCATTCAATTTTACTCTCAAGAGATGCATTTCTTGGTCAGAGTCTTGATTCATTATTGCAACATGCAAGTAGGTATGATCTGACTTTCTCAAAAGTCTTCTGATGGAAAAAAAAATTAATATCTGTTTTGGAACTTTACTTTTTTGGCAAACGATTTTCTCTTTACAATAATTTTGTTTGGGATAATTTTCTTTCTAGTTTTGATGTGATTTCAGGAGCCCTCCCTAAGCACAGGGTGAATAAATGGAAAGTCAAGCAACAAGATGAAAAAGTTAAAAGTCAAATAACAAAGTGAAGAAAATGAAAGTCAACAGATCGAAAATAGCAAGTCAGGAGCCCGCCTGGAGAACCGAGTGATGAAATTGAAAACCAAACAACAAGTTTAAGAAATTTCAAATCAAGAGCCCACCTGAAAAATAGGGTGATGAAACTCAAGTCAAGAGTCCAACAGAAGCTGCGAAGATAGGATTTTGTAATTTCATTTATGTTTTTAACTTGTAATTTTTATTTTTGATGTAATAACAGAGCCACGGATCGGAACCTCGATGGGACCTTACTCGACTCTCCAACTCGGCATAGTCCAACTCCTTCCAATCCTTTGAGATAACTGTCACTCGATTCCCTTATAACTTGGGTAGGTAGGATGTCCTAAGTCAAGACCTGGTTTCCCTCCTTCCTCGTGCTCCGTGCTTTTGAATAAAGGTGAGGATAAAATTCTGTCTCGTTGTCTACTGCTTTGTATGAAAACACCATGTGTTTACATCCAAAAGGGGGCATGATGTAGACACATAATTTTGTCCTTTCCCAAAAATATTTTAATTATTTTTTATTTTATTTTATTTATTTTAATTTTAATTTTAATTTTTTATTTTTATTTTATTCACCTTACCATACTTTTGTTTAATTGATAATTTCTCCCCAAAAAAAAAGAATTGAAAATAATTAAATACATAGCATCTTTGTCACCTCACTATGCCACCTCAACACCTCACTTTCCATTTTTCATTGAATACATGCAAAAGGCACACACCCTACTCATTTTTTCACTCGCCACCCTCATCTTTCCACATGCCACACTAACTTTTCCACATGCCACACACTTATTCCCACAAGGCACCAATTATATGCTTCCACATAGGATAATAAATAAAGAAAAAGAAAAATCAAATAAAAAATATAAAAAGAAAATTCTAAAAGGGGAAAAGGGAGACTCATTCTTTCATCATCATCTTCTCTACAATAACAAAAATCACCAAATCATCGTCCTCACAAGAAGAACAAAAAAATGAGGGAAAAAAAGAGAGAATCGCGCGAGAGAAAAAAAAATCGAGAGAGAAACAATACCGTGAATAGTGTCATGAATAGTGTTGTGAACAGTACCGTGAACAATGCTGTGAACAGTATGTGAACACTGTCGGTTTTTAGATTCGATTGGATTTACGGAGCTTCAATTTTGGGTCTCAAATTTTTCAATACGGAGTTGGAGTTCGTCATTGTTGAGGTCCTATTAGGAATTCTATAGTCCGGTCTTTCTTGATTTTATTATCAACGAAATCGATTCTTCAAAGGTCCATCTCTCAACTCTACTTTTTAATTATATCGAAGTTGGTTCATATCGTGATTTTGTGGTGCGGTTTTGAATATTTCAAGAAAAATGTTAATTGTTGTGGATATGAATTATTGGTATGCTTAAATGTTTGAATCTTCGTTGGGGTATGTGTTGTTGGTTTCGGATTTTGAAAAGTGATTTGATAGTCGAACTGGTTTAATAATGTGGTTAAAAATGGATTTGGGGGATGAAATTGAGAAATTGATAAAAAAAAGTTGAATTTAGATTAACTTTGGTTTATTGTTGTTTTGTTTAATTCGTAATGAGCATGAATATTGTTGGAATGTGATAAAATTATGATATGTTGAAATGGATAGACGAATGTTGGTTTGGGTAGGCAAAATGATTTATTATTACTCCTTCTAAAACAGCCCTTAGATTTATCATTAAAGTCTTTGCATCAGCCTCATCCACAAGCTTTGATTTGGGATATGTCAACTCCATTATCTCAATACTAAAACAACCATTTTTCTCCACCACTTTAGTCATGTCTTCAGGAGAAAGAAAATACATTGGCAAATTGAACGAGTCAACTAAAGATTCATCAAGCATTCCCTGCATAAAAAAGGAAAGAAACCTCAATTTAAAATGTATGCTCATATGTTTTAGGGATAATACCTCAACTTTGACTGAATTTCCAGTTGAGCATACTGAACTTTGCGAGGTCCTATTACCCCCTAGACTTTTTTTTTTTCGTATTTTAATGGCATATATCTGCCCACTTGTACACATGTAAATATGAGGTTGGATACACGTGTAAAAACGAGATTGACACGTGTATTACACCGCCAACCGCCGAAACTAGGTATAGAGTTTCGGGGGAGAGTTTCAGGGGAATTAAATCCACTTTAAAAACTCTACAATACATAATGTGTTTGAAGAAGATAACATGATTTTTTTGATGTCAAGGTTTCGAGTAATTGCATCTCTCACCATTTCCTTTGAATTATCTAACACTTCTCTCTGCATGCAATTATAAAATAGATCAGAGTTTAACCTAGGTAAGGTCAATCAAAAGATATCTACTAAATACTTAAGTGGCACTGATTAACATATTAATTAATTAATACCTGCAAATGGGAGTTTTTAAAGTAGCTATAAGGACCATCACCAGCATTCATAGGGTAAGATGTTGTCATTTTGAATAATAACGCTAATATATATATATGCTTTTTCTTCATCTTATTATTGCTCAATGTTTAATTTTCTTCACACAAGCATGTTCTTATATAGAGATATAATGTGGATGTTGCACTGTTTAACACCACGCTTTGTCAAATAACTATTTTTTTAAATAAATAAATATATACAACTTATCTATACTTTACCCACTGTAATACCAAAATAGCTAAACTTTATTTGTTAGTATATGAGAAAACTATTTTTGTCATCATTATTTGTAAAATTTCACTGTTGGAGTTCTTAATAGCTTGAAAACTCCAACAATTACATTGATGAAGAAATAAGATTTTTGGATTTATAAAAAGGGTTATGTGCTATATAAGCAAGGTGACACAAATAAATGGTAAAAATTTACACGCACCCGATGTATACACCAAACTAATGTCTTTTACTATGGTTAATTAATTAAATTAAGTAAAATACATATTAATTAACCATGGTTAAGTAATATGAACTCTAAATTCAAACACATGTCCATTTATTTGCCTATATGAATTGATATTTAAATGTGTATAATTATGTATAAGATGTCAACGTAAAAGTATATATAAACACCTCTTATACATTATGCACGTGTATATACATGAAACGTCAGAGATCCTGAGCTACTAGGTCTTCCTAAAAGAGGAATTCTCCTGTGTCTTTCTCTTAGTGTCATGGCATATAAAGTCAAGTCTTGGCGCATTCCATACGTCGACTCATACAAAGCAGACGAAAAAGTCAAACCCAAAGCTTTATAACATCTCGGGCTCATCACTTTACCCCAGGCTTCTTTCTTTTTCTCAATATGATTCTTCAAAAATGCTAAAATTGACTATCTCATGGAAGGGAGTGGGATGTGAGAGAAAGTCTTACAATCCAACTATCTCTTGTACCCCCTAATTTTCACACCCCTTTTTTTAACTCAAAAAAAGAATTAGATTTTAAGTTCGAAAGAGTTTTATTATAAAAGTGACAAAATGATTGAAAATTGAAAATTGAAAATTTGTTTCGAAAAAGAACTTTTTACATTTAAACTCAGAGTCGCCACTTGGCATAAATCGGGTGTGCCATGTCACCTTTGGAAATCCTTTTTCAAAAACGATTTGACTCTAAAACTGATTCGCGAACAGAGATTCCGGTTAAGGAATTCTGTTGACCGAAAGAAAGGTGTTAGGCACCCCTCGATCCCGTGGTTCGACCACGATCGCTTGGTGAAGTGTATCGGCTAATTTAACATTACAGATGTATAAACCACACAAACATGCAAAACAAGCAAACAAACAAATCAAACAAAATTCAAAACCAAAATAATGTCCAGTCCAGGAATAAATAATGTAGAAATATAAATCTATTCTACTCTAGATTAATCCTATACTACGCTCCACTGCTTCATCCGACGCCTCGAGCCTTCACCACGAACATCTTCCAAGTACAAGGTACTTCGGGGCATTCCCCCGATAAATCAATACAGATCCTTCGAGGCATTCCCCGGCCAAATGAATACATTTTTAGTGCGAGAAAATCAAACTATTCAACAAAATTTTCAACATTCAACCAAAGCCTCCAATTCTAAGCATTTGCCTACCCAACCTATGTTTGCCTAAACCAATCGACGTAATGATACTATCAAGTTTAACGACATCAAAATTAATTAAAATAAAAAATTAAATAAACTAAGTGAAATTGCGAAATAGCTAACTCTCGATATCTCCCCAAATTACGATTTAACTCCAAATTGAGTCCAAGTTCTTTGATTATTCCAATTCACAACAATCAATCGATCGACGTCAACAACCAAACTACTATGATCTAAAATATATCAAAATCAACAAAAAAACAAAATAAAGCCCACACACCATGAATTTAGCACACCAAGTATTACATGATTAAAAATTATTTGAGAATAAGATGAAGAATGGACCTTAATGTCGTATTTATTCAATCAAATAGAGGAGCTTCGCAGATTCGGAACCTCGACTAAAACCGACCTTGAATAAAACCCCATTTGTCATCAAATTTTGACCCCGAAACAGATTTGAAAATCAAGCGGAATCTCAAAATCGCAAACCTCAATCAAAAAATCAAACGAACAATGGAAAACTCGAACAAAGGGGTGAACTGGCGCGTCTACTGTGCCTTTTTGACGGTGTAGAAGAGAAGAACAAAAATGGAGGCTTATGCCTATGTCTACTATGCCTTTTTGTGCGTGATTCTCTGTGAAGAATCCTTGGTGATCCTGATGAATTGAGAGGGTCTTCTGTGAGTATATAGTTGCTGTGATGTGAAGAATTGTGTGAATTGGTTTTCTGTGGGGCTCCCCCAAAATTGTGAGGTGTCTATGGTCCAAAAGGAAACAAAAACGTGAAGGGAGGGGGGCTGCCTAGGGGTGAGGTGGGGTCATACGGGTATAGGGGTGTGGGGTGGTGAAGTGTCTGCTTTTTATTGAAGAAGTGGTTAGGATAGTTAAAACAAGATAAAATTTTGTTAGGGAGTTTGTTGATTTTGTATTTTTATGGGGTATGATCACATGGATGAGGAAACGTGGTAAGGTGAGAAAAAAACGAATAAAATCAACGTTGGGAAGGACAAAATTAGGTGTCTACAGCATGCCCCCTTTGAATGTAAACATGCAGTGTTTTCAGACAAAGAAGTAGACAACGAGAGAAAATTTTATCCCGATCATTATTCGACAAGAATGAAATAGTAGTAAGGAGGGAAACCAAGTCTTGACTTTGGAAGTCATACGCATTCCTAGTTATGAGGGAATCAAGTCACAGGTATCCCCAAGGACTGAAAGAAGAGGGACTATACCGAGTTGGAGAGTCGAGCGAGGTTCTGTCGAGGTTCCGATCTGCGGCTCTGTCATTACATCAAAAATAATAATTACAAGTTAAAACATAAATGAAATTACAAAAATCCTATCTATGCGGATTCTTTTGGACTCTTGACTTGAGTTTCATCACCCTATTCTTTAGGCGGGCTCCTGACTTGCCATTTTCTCAACTTGTTGCTTGGCTTTCAATTTCATCACCCTGTTCTTCAGGCGGGCTCCTGACTTGCTATTTTTCAATCTGTTGACTCTCAATTCCTTCACTTTGTTTCTTAGCTTTCAACTTCTTCACTTTGTTGCTTTGACTTTCCATTTATTCGCCCTTGTTCTTCAGGCGGGCTTCTGATTTGTAATTTTTAATCATCTTCCGATTTCATCACCTTGTTCTTCAGGCGGGTTCCTGAAACCAGAATAAAAACTAGAACGAAAATTATCCCAAACAAAGATTAAGATAAAGAAAATTTTCATTTTTTGAAAGTAAAGTCCCATTCTTCAGGAGGGTCCTGGATAGAAAGTAAAATCCCATTTTTCAGGAGGATCCTAAACAGAAAGTAAAGTCTCATTTTTCAGGAGGGTCCTGAACAGAAAGTAAAATCCCATTTTTCAGGAGGGTCCTCAACAGAAAGTAAAGTCCCATTTTTTAAGGAGGGTCTTGAACAGCAAGTAAATCTCATTTTTACGGAGGGTCCTAAACAGAAAGTAGAGTCCCATTTTTCAAGAGGGTCCTGAACATAAAGTAAAGTCTCTTTTTTCAGGAGGGTCCTGAATAGAAAGTAAAGTCCCATTTTTTCAAGAGGGTCCTGAACAGAAAGTAAATTTCCATTTTCCAAGAGGGTCCTGAACATAAGGTAAAATCCCATTTTTCAGGAGGGTCCTGAACATAAAGTAAAATTCTCATTTTCCAGGAAGGCCCTGAACAGAAAGTAAAGTCCCATTTTTCAGGAGGGTCCTGAACAGAAAGTAAAGTCTCATTTTTCAAGAGAGTCCTGAACAGAAAGTAAAATCTCATTTTTCAGGAGGGTCTTGAACAGAAACTAAAATCCCATTTTCTAGGAGGGTCCTGAACAGAAAGTAAATTTCCATTTTCTAGGAGGGTCCTGAATAGAAAGTAAAATCCTATTTTTCAGGAGGGTCCTGAACAGAAAGTAAAATCCCATTTCCCAAGAGGGTCCTGGACAAAAAGTAAAATCCCATTTTTTAGGAGGGTCCTGGATGGAAAGTAAATTCCCATTTTTCAGTAGGGTCCTTAACAGAAAGTAAAGTTCAATTTTTCAGGATGGTCCTGAACAGAGAGTAAAATCTCATTTTTCTGGAGGGTCCTGAACAGACAGTAAAGTCCCATTTTTTAGGAGGGTCCTGAACAGAAAATAAAGTCTCATTTTTCAGGAGGTCCTGAACAGAAAGTAAATTCCCTGGATGTGCATTTCCAATGGTAGCTGAATTAAGTGAAGCGAATTTGCCCCTATTTCAACAAAGAAAATTTGTCAGTTAAAAGCTTAGTGGTGGTTTGCAGCACTTGCCCCTGCTTTGTCGTGTCATTGACCCAAATTCAGATTATTAAGAGTGACTCTAAAATAACACTGTATCTCAGCTTTTTCATGTTTCTCAAATAAACCCTTTAAACTTTGGTATTTTCATGAGTTCGTAGATTTGCCTGTTGACTAAGCTTTTTGCATGCCCTTTTTTCGGTTTACAATCATGTCTCTTTAATGCACTGGCCTTTCTGTCGTGCTTTGTGCAATTAAAGAAGTTGGTAGTCAATTTTGAAATCTTTTCACTTGTTTTGACATGGACTTGACTCAAAGATAACAGAAAAAAAAATGACAATGATTTTTCTTTGGACAACTGACTCAAGAAAACAAAATAAAAATAAAGAGAAGAAAGAAAAGACAATGAATGTCCCCATTTGAAACAAAGAAATGAAAATTTTATCTAGAAATGACGGTCAGCCCTAATGATTATGTCATGCATTTTGGATTAAGCTGTCTGATCTTTCCATTCGAACTTTCACCAATTGTTGTTGAGTTAAGGGCTTTAAAATTGAGTTACTTTCTTAGGTCAATTGCATTTAAGACCTTATTCGGCTAGTGACACCTTGAAGGGTTTTTGCTAACCAGCCTCTCTCATTTTTCTCTTGGCACACCATCGCCTTATGGTATCCGTGAGGTTTTTTCACCAATGAGATTCTCTAATTTTGATTTCTCTCAACTCACAGTTGTCTTATGGTGCCCATGAGGATTTTCACCAATAAGAATCTCTTATTTTTATTTGTCTCAACTCACCGTTGTCTTACAATTCCCGTGAGGATTTTCACCGATAAGACTCTCTCATTTTATCTCTCTCAGCTTACTATCATCTTATGGTGCCCGTGAGGATTTTCTTTGATAAGACTCTCATTTTTATTTCTCTCCTGATTTCTTGTGCTGAGGAAGACAAGTAGTTCCCAAAATGCGTCATCACATCCATTGCTTGCTTAGCCGTAGCATTTTCAAATATTGATCTGAAGGTCATTCTTTGATTGTAACTTGGCTTTTGGATAAGGTTGGAAAGAAAGAATGCCATGGGGCCCAAACGACACTTGAAGTGGGGTAGAACTTACAACTTTTGGAATCGACTCAAAAAATGAGGATTAACTCATGCCCCAGTTTCTTTTGACTCGGTAATTCTAAATTGTTTATTTGGTTAGACCGAGCCCAGAGTAGGCCAGCCTATATATCTCACCCCCAAGAGAGGAGAATCAGGTCACGTGTAGTTCTAGCAACTTATTTTGCTTGATTCTAATTTCTTTTTTTTCTATGTTTCTTTTATTGACTATTTTTCTCTTTGAAACTTTCTGACTCTATTTTTCTTAAAACTCTTCTCTTTACTTTCTTTTTGGACATATTTTCTTCTTCTTTTTCTTCTTTTTTTTTGAAATTTTTCTGACTCTATTGTTTTGCTCGACACTTTTCTTTTGAGCTTTGCTGACTCTATCTTGATTCCAAAAGAGGGGTATGAAAGAAAATAACACTAAGGCTCAAATGGGGGTAAACAAAGGATGACACAACATTTGGATAGCAGAATGAAATGCCTTCGTCATATCAATCCTTGAAGATTCTAGTACAGAGCATGCAATGTGAAAGTACAAGATCAATATCACTTATGACATATTTTACAATACTAACTTGCCCTGAGCATATGTGCCACCTCTTTTTCTACACTTGTCGAACATACAACTCCACTTGTGTTGTACATCCCTTACATTGAATGACTCATGCTTTCGTAGAGTTGACTTTTATTCTAATCCTCGGGAGCACACATCCGCTATTTGACCTAATTGAGCTATGTTTTTCAATTGATGACTAAGTTATTCTTGTGATTCTCAAAATGATTGCCTTAATTTTCAAAGAAGACTTCAACATGGTCACCAAATGTGTCAACACTCTATTAATTTTCTCAGATGTTTTTCCTTTTCTAACTTTAACCTTCTGATTCAATGTTCATGCTTAAATTTTATTTTAAGATCTGACTGAAAATTCTGCTAGCATGTCATATACGTAGAGTCTACATAAAATGTACTATGTAAAGAAAACAAACAAACAACACATATTTAAAACACAGAAAAATGGGACTCTTCATTTAGTTGAAACAAAAGATAGAAGGGTTTGAACATAAACGACAAAAGGACAAAACAAGATAGATCCCGAACTACAACCCTGAAATAATTTGTACAACAAAAAATAAAACAAAACAAGCTACCAGACCTCTTTCTAGTAGGGAGAGGGCTGACTTCTCAATTGCTCAGCCTGACATCTTAGCCACTAGTTTGCATATCAGCATGATGAGAGCTTTTCGTCAATGTTTTGCACCATAATCAATTTGTCTTGAATCATATTTTCAATTTCTCTTTTTAAAGCACGACAATCTTCAATACTGTGAATCATATTTTCAATTTCTCTTTTCAAAGAACAACAATCTTTAATACTGTGACCTTGAATATCAAAATGATATGCACATCGTACATTAGGATCAAAACTTCTTGAATGCGGATCAGAAGTATACCCAAGGAGAGGAGTAATCATACCTCGCTGTGCTAATCTCTGAAATAAACTGGCATACGACTCTCCAATTGGTGTGAAACTATCCCTCAATTTCTGCCTCATTTCATTGTTTAACTTGGATCGAACATCAAACCTAGAAGGGCTTTGGTATGTTTGTAGAATTGAAGAATGACTTTAAGGAGTTGATGCGCGCCATTGTGGGTAAGGAGGGAGTTGAACATATGGTTGTGCACAATATATTACATATGGAGGTGGGGAAACAGAGTATAATGGATTTTGGGAGTGATTATGGAGAGCTTGGGTATGAACTTGGGCTTGAGACTGACGACAACGACGACGACGTCTTCTTGGATGTGCCCGTTCTCTAACTACAATAGTAGTGTCATCTTTCTCATTCTTCTTCCTTCCAGGTTCCCTTAATTGATTGCAATATTGTCCCCAAATGTTTTATGGATTCCCCATGCCCATCTTGCTCCTCAAATTTCGACATCGCAAAGATTGAAGGAAGGTTAGCACTTGAAGGCATGCCCCAGTCTTTGTATGAAACATCTTCTTTACCCGCAGGTCCTAGAGAATTTTTCATAATATTTTCTGCACTCTTTATTTTTTCAACCATTTCTCTGACTCTTCTGGCAAACTGGACTTCTTGTTAAGAAACTTTGGTGGTCTAGTTAACTTAAAAGCAGGTTCATGAGTATAACAATAATCACCAAGAGTATTGAATATAGGTTTACTAGCAGCATGGGGACGCACAATCGTTGGGCGGCTAGCTAATGTAGAAGCCTCAATAGAGGATTGAGCAACAAGATCACGAACGACATATGGTGTTGTGAATGTAGCAGACTTATACTGAGGAGCTAGAGGAAAAGTGGTGGAAGTATTGAGATGCTTTGGGCTTGGAATGAATTTTGAGTCATGTTGCGGTGCATCAACAACAATAGGACACTGACTTTGTAATTTTGGTGGAAAACTCAAGGTATTTGAAGGATCAATAGAGGGAAATGGAGGAGGAGGAGGCAACCCACAGTCCCAAGATCGGTGCATTTCTGTCATTTATTATCTCAGTCTCAAATTCTCTTCCTTTAAACTCTCAATTTGCTGGCTCTTTGTTTCATCCATTATGTCACTCTCTATATCCTTATTGGACACAACTAACCCTTTGGATTTGGTATAATGTGGAGGACCAACCAGAATGCCACAAACCAACCACCTTAAACTGACTCAACAAAAAAATAACAAATGTGTTAGAGTTTAACACTTTTTCAAAACCTCTTTTCCCTTCTCTTTTTATTTTAAAAAGATCACCGAACCCAAGAAAGGCGCCAACGTATCTCACTCCCAAGAGAGGAAAATTAGGTGTGAGTAGTTCGTGAAGTCTTGCCAAAACGGTCAATCAAACTCTTTTATTTTTCTTGAAACAAAGTGTCAAAAGAATTGACGTAAATTTTTTTGTATTTTTAGGTTTAAATCCCTATACAAAATGAAACCTATGATTACCAAAGAAAAATCTTTTAGATTTTCAATTTTGCATTCATACGTAAATAAAACTTGAAACTATTAAAGGAAAATCTTTTTGTAGTTTTCTCTTGAAGATGTATATGAAACACCTACTCTAAACGAAGAGTGAATAAAATATTTTTTGAATTTTTGAAATAAGATCCCCAAACCCACAATAGGCTACCTACGTTTCTCACTCCCGAGAAAGGAGAATCAGGAGTGCGTAGTTCGTCCAGATTGAACAATTAAGGATTAAATAACCAACTCCCTGACTTAAGAGACACGAGCACAAACAGAAGATGCAAAACGTCTATAAAATCTTTTTGAGTTTTCAATTTGACACTTCACATAAAAATGACACCAACAACTATGAAAGAACAAATCTTTTTTGAATGAAAAATCTTTTTGAAGTTTTTGAATTGTGAATGCATGCTAAACGAGACAAGAAAAATCTTTTTGATGTTTTTGTTTTTGAGAAATGAGTGCAAAAGGTAATTTTTTTTTTTTGAATTTTTGGATTGTGAAGAACAAAAGCCATTAAAAACTCTAAAAACACTACGAAACACTTATTTTTTCGATTCACCTTTTCCTTTTTTTTTCCAACAAATTTTGCCTACACACTTTGCTTCTAACACATGCTTTTATCCAAATCAATCTGTCAAATGACGACGTTACCCTCAAAGATACAACATTTAGCACGTAGGAATGCTTTAGAGGTGAGTCTCCTACAAAGGGCCATGCGGGTCCCGCTAGGTCTCAATATGATGTAAATAAGCATGACCTAAAGGCTGACTTACGTTGGGGTTCACTAACAAGGTTGTTCAAGGGAGCGTATGGTCGATAGTGGCTTGCATTAGCTAGCCACCTACTCTGTACAACCCAATGGCTCCCCCCTAAAATGAGGGAGACTCAACTATAGGTCGTGTACACACGTGTACTATGGACTTGTTGCAGAAAGAATGACTCAAGTTATGCACATGATGTCAGATATAAAGCGGTAACACATAACAAAAAACTGTAAACAAAGAGCACGAAAACACACAACAGTGATAACAATAACACAAACAATAATCACAAACAATGTTTATACACTCGTAATGCCTAACAAAGCCGATACGACTCCACAAATAAGCTCGAATTCTGAAAGTTCTCCAGCAGAGTCGCCAGAGCTGTCACACCTCTTTTTTGTTAACTCAAAAAAAGAATTAGATTTTAAGTTCGAAAGGGTTTTATTATGAAAGTAACAAAATGATTGAAAATTGAAAATTTGTTTCGAAAAAGAACTTTTTACATTTAAACACAGAGTCGCCACTTGGCATAAATCGGGTGTGCCAAGTCACCTTTGGAAATCCTTTTTCAAAAACGGGTTGACTCTAAAACTGATCCGCGAACAGAGATTCTGGTTAAGGAATTCTATTGACCAAAGGGAAGGTGTTAGGCACCCCTCGATCCCGTGATTCAACCACGGTCGCTTGGTGAAGTGTATCGGTTAATTTAACATTACGGATGTATAAACCACACAAACATGCAAAACAAGCAAACAAACAAATCAAACATAATTCAAAACCAAAATAATGTCCAGTCCAAATTATACAGTCCAGGAATAAATAATGCAAAAATATAAATCTATTCTACTCTAGATTAATCCTATACTACGCTCCACTGCTTCATCCGACGCCTCGAGCCTTCACTAAGAACATCTTCCAAGTACAAGGTACTTCGGGGCATCCCCCGGATAAATCAATACAGATCCTTCGAGGCATTCCCTGGCCAAATGAATACATTTTTAGTGAGAGAAAATCAACTATTCAACAAAATTTCAAACATTCCATGGAATTTTCAACATTCAACCAAAGCCGCCAATTCTAAACATTTGCCTACCCAACCTATGTTTGCCTAAACCAATCAACGTAATGATACTATCAAGTTTAACAACATCAAAATTAATCAAAATAACAAATTAAATAAACTAAGTGAAATTGCGAATTAGCCAACTCTCGATATCTCCCCAAATTACGATTTAACCCCAAATTGAGTCCAAGTTCTTTGATTATTCCAATTCATTCGACGTCAACAACCAAACTACTATGATCCAAAATATATCAAAATCAACAAAAAAAACAAAATAAAGCCCACTCACCATGAATTTATCACATCAAGTATTACACGATTAAAAATTAATTGAGAATAAGATGAAGAATGAACCTTAATGTCGCTTTTATTCAACCAAATAGTGGACCCTCATGGATTCGAAACCTCGACTTAAACCGACCTTGAATAAAACCCCATTTGGCGTTGAATTTTGATCCCGAAACAGATTTGAAAATCAAGTGGAACCTCAAAATCGTAAACCTCAATCAATAAATCAAACGAACAATGGAAAACTCCAACGGAGGGGTGAACTGGCGCTACTAGTCGCCGATTTTGGTCATATTACCCAACGGATTCCAATAATTTCGGCCAGAACAGTGAAGGAAAGGACTGGGGAGATGGTTTTTCGGTCAGTTACGTTTTTCGATCAAACCTTCGACCTCTCTCCGATCGATTTTAGCTTGCCGTCGCCTTTCTCCCTCTCTCTCTGATCTCACGATCTCACTCTTGCTCGAATCTTTCGTTCTTTATCTCCCTCCTCTCTCGATTTCTCCCTTACATTGGTGTTACTGTGTGTGGTGTGTTTGTGAATGAAGAAGAGAAAAAAAATGGTGTATGCCTCCGTTTCCGTGGTTGATTCTGTGTGTGGTGTATGGTGTGTGACGGTGTAGAAGAGAAGAACAAAAATGGAGGCTTATGCCTATGTCAACTCTGCCTTTTTGTGCATGATTCTCTGTGAAGAAGCCTTGGTGATCCCAATGAATTGATAGGGTCTTCTGTGAGTATATAGTTGTTGTGATGTGAAGAATTGTGTGAATTGGTTTTCTGTGGGGCTCCCCCAAAATTGTGAGGTGTCTATGGTCCAAAAGGAAACAAAAACGTGAAGGGAGGGGGGCTGCCTAGGGGTGAGGTGGGGTAACACGGGTATAGGGGTGTGGGATGGTGAAGTGTCCGCTTTTAATTGGAGAAGTGGTTAGGATAGTTAAAACAAGATAAAATTTTGTTAGGGACTTTGTTATTTTTGTATTTTTATGGGGTATGATCACATGGATGAGGACACGTGGTAAGGTGAGCTAAAAATGGATAAAATCAACGTTGGGAGGGACAAAATTAGGTGTCTATACTAATTGGCGCTGAGGAGTCTTCATCTTGGTATCCATCGCAACTCCCCATGCTGATAAGAAAAGGGTCCACCCGGTGGCGCATCAACGTCTTGAGCGAGTGACAGCCCTGATCCAAGGCCAAGTACTGTCGCAATCGCACGTGCAACATTTGATTAATTAAATAATTTTGTCTATTACAAGATTTTTAATCAAGTGTAAAAAGTTTAAATTACTTTTCAAAGATCCTTCACACTTTAATATAATAATGTAAACATAAATATATATTTTTGTGTAAGCACATATATATTTTACCACTAAAAATTACAAGTGGTTGATGGATATCATTTTATGTTTGGCATGCATTACCTATTTTCCTTGTTGTCATAGGCTAAGTGAGACGTATTAATTTGAACCATGTTTGTGATAAGATTTTTTTTTTATATTTAAAATCTTTCCTCATTTTTAAAATCAAATATTTATAAAATCTTTAGTTACATTCTTAATTGTAATAAGGCACTTCTCTTGCCCATCTATTTTTCTGTCAAAGACACTATGTTATTCTAGAGAAGATAATGAAAGCACAATGAATCTATCGCGATGGAAATAATCTACCATGGAATGATCCTGGAACTCCGAATGCATAGTAGGATTGATCGAGGGGTAGTGATCGAAAGAGGGCGTTGAAATCATTGGTGACATGATCATTGAAAAATACTTGGAATTCAAGAATGTTGGTATTATGGTATTTTTATTTTAGAGATTGTACAACATGTTGCATTGCAATGAAAGTGTTTGGTCCAATTGAACATCCAAAATCTGCAATACATAATGTGTTTGAAGAAGATAACATGATTTTTTTGATGTCAAGCTTTCGAGTAATTGCATCTCTCAACATGTCTTTTGCATCATCTAACACTTCTCTCTGCATGCAATTATAAAATAGATCAGAGTTTAACCTAGCTAAAGTCAATCAAAAGATATCTACTAAATATTTAAGTGGCACTAATTAACATATATATATATATATACATATATATATATATATATATATCATATAAGGACCATCACCAGCATTCATAGGGAAAGATGTTGTCATTTTGAATAATAATGCTAATATATATACTTTACCCACTGTAAACTAATAAAACTCCAACAGTTACCTTGATGAAGCAATAAGTTTTTTTTGGATTTATAAAAACGGTTATTATGTCAAGGTGACACAAATAAATAGGGGAAAAAAGAGGAACCTAGTAAAGAGGGAAGGTTATTTGCCTATATGAATTGATATTTAAATGTGTGTATAATTATGTATAAGATGTCAACGTAAAAGTATATATGATCACCTCTTATACATTATGCACGTTATATATATATATATATATATATATATATATATATATATATATAAAATCTTAATCTATAATCTATATCTATAATTTATATCTATAATCTATAATGTACAATGTATAATAATATATAAAAAGTGTGAAAGACCTTAAAAATGTAATTTGAACTTTTTGTTCTTTATTAAAAGTCTTTGTTTTAGACAAAATCGTATTTTCAATATTTTTTTTCTAATATTTATATTTAAGAGTTGAAAATTAATTAAATATATTTATGGTAAAATCTTTCACTATTTTTTCCTAATATTTAAGAGTTGAAAATCAATTAAATATATTTATGGTAAAACCTTTCCTTATTAGAAGTCATCAGAATTAATGACAACTAATATTTTTTCCATTAATTTTAGAATTCTAAATCTCCTAAATTTGATTTAAAGAAGATTTGAAAAATCTAGAAATAAATATAAAAGTGTTAAAATAAGAAAAATTCAAAAAGTTCCAAATGTTTAAAAGTTTTAAGTACGTAATAACAAAGAATTTGTAAAGATTTGACTTTAAAAACAAGGAAGAATTTTAACTATAGAATAAAAAAGAAAAATAACCATACCACAAATATGATTCAAATTGATGCGTCTCTCTTAGCCTCTGGCAGCAGGGGAAGGAGGTACTGCATGACAAAATATAAAAGTGATGATGCAAAATATATATGTGCTTACAGTAAAAAGTATGTTTATGTTTACGTTATTATATTAAAGTGTGAAAAATCTTTTAAAAGTGATTTACTTTTACACTTCATTAAAATCTCTGCAATAGATAAAATAATTTAGTTTTAAATAATCAAATGTTACACGTGCGAGACACGTCTGACTAACTAACTAACTAACTAACTAACTAACTATATATATATAAAGAGAGAGAGATTTGTATACTGTAAATTCGTAATATTATATAAAGTTGCATAATGTTTTTTTTTTTCTTTGGAAATTCCAGGATAACCTACAGCCGCTACAAATCTCTGCCATAGCCTCTGCCCTTTGGGTGAGCTCTCTGTGGTGAACACTTTGTGCGCACTTGGTAAACCCTTCGTTGTGCAATCGCTCATAAACCACACAGAAGATGTAAATCGCACTAGGTAAAGCATGCGACGAGCAAATAATAAAATTATTTTTTACAAATGGTATATTTTTGAAAATATCGCAAAATGAATGCACATGGGTGAATGGAGGTTTGTGCTTGATTAGCTGGGAACCAATTTTAATATTACATAAATATAGTCAGTTAATCATATTTATCAAACTACTAAAAGTGATTATAATGAGACATTTTATAATAAAGCAACCAGAGAAATGTTGGCAATTTCACTAAAATAATGTTGGGCCAAAGAAATTAAATTGCTTTATTTTGACTAAATGGCATGCATGTGTTGGACAGAAATAAATTCTTATTAAGTTATAATTTTTTTTTATTTGTCCTTTTATAATTCTGTGACGAATTAATAATTATTTTTTTATTATAGCTATATATAATTTATAATCTCCAAAAAAATATTATGACAATTTTTTTATGGGTTAATTTGTACTACTTATCAGCCTAATTCATTTTTAAATGAGATAAATTAATAAATTTGAGTAAGTTGGACAAATCATGGTTTCATGAGTTAAATTTGTAATTTCTATATTTATGAGAGATTTTATACTATTTAAGTATTTTTCCTTATCACTTCAACCAAACAAGCTATTAAATTTTTTGCTTTATAAAAGCAGGAAATTAGCCTAAAACAAAAACTTAATAAAAAGTCTTGGATTTATTTGTTTAAATTTAATACATATGTTATAAATATATTTACATTATATTGAATGTGTATGTAGATAAGATCTACCAAAATCTAGTTGATCTATTCTCTCTCTGCTCTTCTTCTTTATTTTTAGTTATTTATAACACGTTATCAGCACGAGAATCTGCTAAACAAGGTGAGATTATAAAGTTAAAGGTAATTTCAAGGTTAGTAATTTCTTATGTTATCTGTCTTTTGATACTAATAATATATACATACATACATATATATATATATATTATAAATATTCATTCTCATTTTACAAGTTGACTCTCTCTCTCTGTCTATATATATATATATATTTGCAGTTAACTTGTAAAACGAGAATGAATATTTAATACATCCGTTGTTCACTTACTTTTACTTGTCACTAATTTCCTAATTGTGTTTCTACTTTCACTTGTCATTTTTGACATATCAAAAAAATAATTTCTTTTTTCCTATTTTACCCTTAGCATTAATTATCTTTTCTTTTAATTAATTATAAGACAATGTAAACATTATTTTTATTAATGAAGTAAAACCAAACGCAGAAAGTATCTTTTTGAAACATAACAAATCCAATTTAAACGGTTTGATTGGTAGAAAAAAAATGATCTATGCATAACTACTTATTGCACCATGCTTGGTTGGATGTATAAGAAAAAAATAATCTTGATATAACTAATGCAATATTTAGTTGACGGTTAATATTTATAGTAAATTATTCATGAATTTATGTTTTATTTTATTACTGAAATATATATAAGGAGAAAGCTATTTTATTATCTTGTTTTTCTCAATCGTATGAGATATAAGGAAAGCATCTTATTCTCAAGTGATTGATATGATTTGATCTCTTGTAATATTCTTGTAATTAAGTTGATAGAATTTTACTACAATTAGCATCTTCTATTTTTGATAGAATATCTTTTACCTTCTTGAATAAATAGTGAAACAATATGTGAATAATACACATTGAAATTCAACCATCTTCTAAATCTTTCATGGTATCAGAGTTGCTCGCCTTACAACAAATCTAATTTTTTTCCAAACTCTGAGTCCTCCAGTACTTTCCTGTACACATGGAGCAAACCACTCAATATTTCGTTGCACCAACAATGACCATTACTATTTCAATTAACCCTTCAGCAGCGTCGTTAACATCATCTGCTATTGTTCATCTCTTAACAGTTCCCACCACTCCATATGTTGTTGAAACAGGTATCACTCTTTATCACATTTCTAATCTTCCATTATCATTTTGGTCATATGCTTTTCAAACTGCTGCATATTTTATAAACAAAATGCCCACTCCTTTATTGAAAAATGATTCACCATATCTTCGAATTTTTGGATCTCTTCCAAATTATAAGAAGCTTTGTGTTTTTGGTTGTCTGTGTTATCCTTGGTTGAGACCATATGTAAAAAACAAACTACAACCTCGTTCATCTCCGTGTGTCTTCCTTGGGTATTCTTTAAATCAAAGTGCATATAAATGCTATGATCCAGTCACCTCAAACTTTTTATTTCAAGACATGTAGATTTTGTGGAGCTTGAGTTTCCCTTTAAAACCATCCAACTTAGTGATGTTAGGGTGTCTGATACTACTGTTGACCAGTGAACTCCTCATTTCATCATTCCACACTCACCCCTTTCTAACCTAACTTGTTCCTCCTCAACTACCGGATGATCCCTATCTTCTAGTACAAATTTGGTCAGTCGTGAATGTCCTTTTGCTGGTCCAACCACTCCAATGGCTTTAAATGTCAGTATTCCATCATCAGATGAGTTAGTGAGATCATCAGTATATGTTTAAGGCATGAGCTCCTCACCAAATTCATCTCTTACTTTATTATCTTCTAATCATGACAGGGACTTACCAAGAAACACTCATCCCATGATCACCCGAGCAAAGAATAATATTCATAATCCAACACAAAAGTTATGCATGCACACCACTCTTTCTGAAACGAAAGACAACTCTCTCATTCAAGCCAATGACACGCCATCTAAAGTCTCTGTCAATACATCCAGCATCAAATCTGAAACAAAATCTTTGTCAAGAGCACTAAATGATCCTGATTGGAAGGCAGCCATGGAAGATAAAATTCATGCATTACAAAAATAAGGCACACGGGAGCTTGTTCCATCTACTGCAAAGCAAAAGTTAGTTGGCCAAAAATGGATTTTTTAAGTCAAGCTACATTCTGATGGGACATTAAACAAATATAAAGAATGTCTTGTCATTCAAGGATTTACACAACAACCGGGCATTGATTATATTGAGACCTTTTCTCCAGTTGCTAAGCACACTACAATTCGAGTTATTTTAACTTTAGCCGTTACCAGAGATTGGCCTTTGCAACAATTAGATGTTAATAATGCCTTCTTGAATGGTCAACTAACGGAAGAGGTTTATATGGCTCAACCTAAAGGTTTTGTTGACCAAACAAGGCCTCAACATATCTGCAAACTCAAGAAGGCAATTTATGGGCTTAAACAGGCACCACGAGCTTGGTATTCAGAACTACAGAGCTATCTTCTAACTTTGGATTTTCAAGTTTCTCAAGTCGATCATTGTCTCTTCATTACAATCAGTTAGGCATTACTATTTACTTGGTTGTCTATGTTGATGACTTGATTATTACTGGGAACAATTCTAATATTGTCGATAAGTTTATTTTGAGACTTGGGCAACGCTTCTCTATCAAAGATTTGGGCTTTCTTAATTATTTTCTTGGTATTCAAGTTGTGAGAATGTCTGATGGAATCTTCCTATCTCAGAAGAAGTATATTAATAACATAATTGTCAAGACACAGATGGCAGGTGAGAAAGTAGTCAATACTCTCATGTCTATTGGAAATTCATTATGCTTGGAGGACAACACACATCTTGATGATTTTAAGCTTCATCGTATTGTAGTTGGCAGCTTACAGTATTTGGCATTAACACGGCCAGATATAGCCATTGCCGTAAACAAGCTAGCACAATTCTCCCATCGTCCAATTGAAAATCATTGGTCTACAGTCACACGTGTTGTTCACTACTTAGTTGGAATGGTGAACTATGATCTCTTTTTCCATCGTAAGTCTCCGCTTGATCTTCATGCCTTCTCAGACATAGATTGGGCAGGCAATAAGTATGACCACTCTTCCACCAGTGTCTTTCTTGTATATCTTGGTAAAAATCTAATCTCGTGGAGCTCAAAAAAATAATGGAGTGTAGCTAGATCATCGACTGAAGCAGAATACCGCTCAGTTTCCTCTGCTACTGCTGAAATTCAGTGGATTCAAAACTTACTTTGTGAGATTGGTATTTCTTTACCAAGGCAGCCAGTTGTCTACTGCGCTAATGATACAAACCAAATGGCCATCTATGCTTTTGAAGGCATCATTGGAGGCCAATGCATAAAGACTCAAGATTTTGTCACCTCTAAGACACAAGAACATGCATGGAGGACCCATTTTGAGCATGACATAAAGCAAACCCATACGTGGAAGATTGTGTGAGGGATTACCTTTGATGACAACCCGAGTCCACAAGTGTTGAAGCATGACCCCTTGGTTTTGGAGCATTGAAGAAACACCCTTCATTAAGGATATTTTGGGGATTACACTTGTTGGAAAGACACTCCATGACCACCCCTTTCATTAAGGGTATTTTGGTCATTTTGCTATGTAATAAGCTAGCCTATAAATAGTATTTTATTAGGTTATTTGCTCTGGAGTTGATTATTGATATTTGAAAAACTTCTTCTTCTCTCTTTGAGAGTGTAGTTTAGGGCTTGGAAAAGCCAAGTAGTGTAGGGCTTGGAAAAGCCATTATTGATCCTTGCTTAGAAACGGTGGTTGTAAGGCAGAGTTAATTCCCTTAGCGGTCACTGTAAGAGTTTGGTGTTGTTATTGCGGGTCTTAGGGGTCTTATCATTTGATACACGGTTTGATTCCTATTTCTTGTAATCTCGTACGTCAAGCTATCTATCTTACTTTATTGCATTTGTTTGTTATCTTATTTCTCTTAGTCTTCATCTCTTTAGGTCATTCTCTTATCATTTTGGTATCAGAGCAAGGTTTGATTTTATTCCAATAAAATCAATCTTAGGAATGCTATCTAGAGAATCAACAAAAAAGGAAGTGTCAAATCTGAAAATTGCAAAAAAAAGTTGTTATCCCGTTTTATCCCTAGGCCAAAATTTTAGGTCCTAGATTTTTGTGTATTTTGGTGTTTCTAGTGTTAGATTCTTGTTCCCTAACACTATTAGAGTCTAGAAACTGAAAATCACACAAAAAACAGAAGTATCAAAAATAAAAAATCCCCAAAAAGTACTATTCCCATTTTTGACCCTAGATCAAAATTTGAGTTTTTAATTTTGTGTTTTTCTTGTGTTTTTAGTGTTAGATTTGTGTTTTCTAACACTATAGAATTCTAGATCTTGAATTTGAGCTATTTCCGGGTTGTTGTGAGTCATCCACCATTGTTGAACTTGAAGTTGAAGAAACTTGAAAGGTGGATCTCAAAATTGGAAGGGTTTTTGTGAGATTTGTGGCTTGAAAACGTGATATTGGCATTTGGGTGTTCAAAGTGTGCTTGAATATTCAAAAATCATTCAATTTGGAGTTCATTTGGGTTAGGTTCCATTTTTGAATATTCTTGGTGTTCTTCATGTTCTTCATATGTTGTTGAAGAAGAACATTCAAAAAGTGGTGGTTTGATCCAAAAAGAAGAAAGAGAATGTGGTCCTTGTTTGTACAAAGAATATTCCAAGCATATTCCAAAGGAAGAAAGAGTCCAAAAGCATCAAAAAAGAAATATTCTCAAAGAAGAGGACAAGGGAAAGTACAAGGGGGGACCACAACAAATGCAAACTCTTTTGAGCTTGAAAAAGGGTCCATGTTTGTGTTTTCTTCACCAAAACCAATTACCACACTATCAAGAAGAAGATTGTTGAATTTTAAATTGGAAACAAGTCAACTCCAAATCGTTGACCAATTTTGACCAAGGCTGCCACATCATCAAAGTACCACATCATCAATTTCCAAAATACCTTGAAGCTTAAATTTAGGTTCTAAGTTTCTTATCTTTGTTTCTTTAGTTTCATTTCTTGATTCTAGAGCTAATTAACAACTAGTAATCACCTACTTAGTTGTGAATTAGTTGTTTGAGTCCATTTTCTTCATGTTTTCGTTCTTTGTGTGCTTTTCTCATTTTGATTCATCGAATTTTTTTATTTCAAGTTCGTAAGTAGATTTTATTTTGTGTCTTGAGTCGATCAAATAAGAATCTATTTCGGTTGCTAAGTAGAGATTGACACCTTATTGACTACCAAAGTATAAGCAACTTTCAATATTCGTCGCTCCAATTGTGAGGATCACAAAGGTGAGTGTATACGCATGTTGGTGAGGAGCTTTTACTACTAATATTGATCCTAGGAGAAGTGTTCACTCCGTAAAGGTAAGCATTTATAGGGTATTGGGCTGCCTCCTTGTGCTAGATGATTGGCGCCATAAGAACTACATCATGTCACCCATGGTTCACTATTTGGGGCTGTTTCGAGAACCTTTACTTGTTCCATATTCCTTGGATAGGTATAAAGTTACCAAGAGAGTGAGGATTGTCTTCACCCAATTTGAATACTATGAGGAGGTGTGGTGCAATATCTTCCCCTTAACACCAGGTCATGTATGCTTGGGTGCCGATTGGTTTGCACAACATAAAGTTCCAAATGTGCTAAATTGTCCTAAGGTTATAGTGGACCTTTGGGGAAATTATCTCTTTACCTCAATTCTTCTTAAACCGCAAGGAGATATGATCACTTACTCCAAGTCGAATGATTGTGAGAGACAAAAGATTAAGAGGGTAAGGGTGTACAAGGTGGAAATCCAAGAGTGGAAAAAGGAGAGGTTGCGTGGAGTGAAGTGAGGGGGTTGCCACCAAACCATGCTAACTATGTTTGTCCTTCTATTTCTAAGGACATTTGTGTAGGTACTAACATAGCAAGCGGAGGAGCACAAGGCCAAGGAGAAGTTGCTGCCAAAGCATGTGGAAAACCTTCACACCACGACAAAGAAGAATCTACTCAAGAACTTCAAGGTAAAATAGCTAACTCTTACACTTTTGTGCATGTGAATGATAGTTGCTAGTAGCCCATTAAGTGTGAGTAGTAGCTTACCTATTTGTGAGTTTATTGATTCTTTGCCTCTTGTTGATGATGTACTTGTTGTGAGTGTGGATACACTAGTTGATCCTATTGATGACCGAATTAACTCTTCTTGTAAGATCAATTTAAGTCCACCTAGTGTTGAAGCCATTATGTTGAATGATAATACATTCTATTGATTCTTTGCCTCTTGTTGATGATGTACATGTTGTGAATATGGATACACTAGTTGATCCTATTGATGATCGAATTGACTCTTCTTGTAAGATCAATTTATGTCCACCTAGTGTTGAAGCCAGCGTTTTGAATGATAGTACATCATCTTGTAGGAATGGTGTTGATCAACTTATGTGCGAGATTTTTTCACCACTTGAGGATATGTGTGATGTGTTTAATGGATCTAAAGTGAGTGATGATATTGAAAATATTGATCAAATAAATAGGAGTGACCCTTTTAGTATGACCTCTAGTGAATGTTCTACTCTCGGTTTTGCTCATAGGGATAATCATGTTCTTAAAGCTTATTTGATACTTGATAATGATCTTTTAGAGAATGGATTTGCATCTTTTATATCTTCTTTATGGATGGATACTTCTCTCTCTAAGGATAATATCTTGTTTAAAGATGCTGAGTTCACTCTTAATGAACCTAGTGGTGAGAATGAAGTTGAAGGTATAGCTTGTCTTGAAAGCTATAGCCTATATGCCAACCCACTATGGTGTGATAACATTCCTCCTAAAGATGAAAATCTCTTCTTGGAAAATGAGAGTACTCTTAAGGAAAGGAAATGTGAGGTTTTGGAAAGGAATGATCAATTGGGTGATGATAATTTTGACTTGCTGGAGTTCTTAAGAAACCCAATAAGTGATTGTTCCTTGAAAATTGATTGTGGTTGTGATCCTTTATATGACACCCCACCCATATTTGATAACTATGAGGATGAATTGCTTGCTTCTTGTGAAGACTTAACTAATAATTCCTTGGACTTTGGTGGTGGTGTGTGTCTACTTGAGGGTACTTCCATAGAAAGGGAAAGTGTCCATTGTTTGGAAATTACTTCTACTATGTGTGACCTTATTGTTGAGAGTACTCATGGTGATGATATTGAAACTAGTAGTGAGTACATACATGAGGACACCTTAGTTGAAGTTGACTTGAGTTATACCTTTCTCCACTCTCTATTTGCTTTTAGTGATATATATGCTATTGTAAAGAGTATATCTTGTAGTTTGGGTGAAGCCTATAGGGAAAGGGAGTGTTGTCTAGACCCGTGTCTATGGCTACTCTTTCCATTTGACCCTGGTGCCAAATATGGAAATGGTGATGTTGGTCCACCCAACTTGTTGCTTGGTCTACATGACAAGCAAATTGTCATTCTTGAAAACGTGAGAGCAAAAGTGTAATTGTCTCCTTGGGGTAATGTTTCTAAATGTGCATCCTTGCTTAACATACTTGTTCTTAAGTTGCAAGAATCCCAACTTATGGATGCCAGGTTGTTTATTTGTTTGAAGGAAAGAGCGTGCAAATGCTAAAATGATTTGTCTTCACCCGTGCACGTCTTTATACTTGATTCTTTCCTATACTACCTCTTTGCCTATGATGACATTCATGCTCGTTTTGAGTTTGCATTAAGTAGAGGTAGGGGTCTTGTTGGTTGGTCCACTTGTTTGATTGATAAGCTATGTGGGATTGGTGGACTTTGAGACTAATAGTGGCACCACGTTTGATGTGGCCACTTGAAGAGGTAATGAAACAATTGTGCTTTATCGTTCTTAAGACAAGGGTAGCCTTACCTTTTGGACTTAGTGATACCATTAAGACCTTTGTAGTTTCTTTATCTCTTGATACTTGTCATAGCTATTTCCTTTGTAACATTCTTACTAAGCTTTTCATGACTAAGACAAAGGATTCGTGGTTATATCTCCAGTATATACCACCTTGGCATGATGATGTTATTTGTTGTACTAGCCCTAACCCTCATGCCATGAGGAAGTTGTGCTTGTTTGTCCTTTCTTTAGTTTTGAAAGGTATGGATTCGAGGTCAAATCCTTTTTAAGAAGGGGAGGATGATACGAACCAAATGACCATCTATACTTTTGAAGACATCATTGGAGGCCAATGCATAAAAACTCAAGATTTTGTCACCTCTAAGACACAAGAACATGCATGGAGGACCCATTTTAAGCGTGACATAAAGCAAACCCATATGTGGAAGATTGCGTGGGGGCTTACCTTTGATGCCAACCCGAGTCCACAAGTGTTGAAGCATGACCCCTTGGTTTTGGAGCATTGAAGAAGCACCCTTCATTAAGGATATTTTGGGGATTACACTTGTTGGAAAGACACTCCATGACCACCCCTTTCATTAAGGATATTTTGGTCATTTTGCTATGTAATAAGCTAGCCTATAAATAGTCTTCTATTAGGTCATTTGCTTTGGAGTTGATTATTGATATTTGAAAGACCTCTTCTCTCTTTGAGAGTGTAGTTTAGGGCTTGGAAAAGCCAAGTAGTGCAGGGCTTGGAAAAGCCATTATTGCTTCTTGCTTAGAAACGGTGGTTGTAAGGCAGAGTTGATTCCCTTAGCGGTCACTGTAAGAGTTTGGTGTTGTTATTGCGGGTCTTAGGGGTCTTATCGTTTGATACACGGTTTGATTCCTATTTCTTGTAATCTCATATGTCAAGCTATCTATCTTACTTTATTGCATTTATTTGTTATCTTAATACCAAACCTTAAGAGTGAACCGCTAACCAACTGCACTAAAAGCTATAGCTGATAGAGAGAGGCGCAACCCACTCTTTATAGGCCCTGAACCATACGGGGCACGAACCCGACCCACACCCCCAACCAAGGCCAACCCGAGATAGGTGGCCACCCTTTGGGTGCCATCAGATAATTTAGGTGCCACATATCTCGCTGCCAATCCATTGTTTCATACGCGGATGAAGCTTCTCAAGGTTGATTATCATTTTGTTCGCACTATGGTTCAAAATGGCCAGCTTCGTGTTTCTCATATTCTGGAAAAGATCAAATTGCGGATTTACTTACAAAAACTCTCCCTAGTTCTCAATTTGCAAATCTTTGGTGCAAGATTGGCATTTCTGATCAATCGTCATCTTGAGGGGGCGTATAAGGAAGGCATACTATTCTCAAGTGATTGATATGATTTGATCTCTTGTAATATTCTTGTAATTAAGTTGATAGGATTGTACTACAATTAGCATCTTCTATTTTTGGTAGAATATCTCTTACCTTCTTGTATAAATAGTGAAACAATATGTGGATAATACACATTGAAATTCAACCATCTTCTAAATCTTTCATGAGAGACAGACACATTATGCATTCAAAGAGGATAAACACACAAGTTCAGGCTGAAAATATATGCTTAGATAGTGGTTTCATGTCAAGGCCAACGATGAAAGCTTGGGACGGAATCGTATGAGATGGAATTTATTAACCATAGCTTATTTAGCTTCAAAAAATATGTATCTTATTTAGTCCGTAGCTTATTTAGCATCGCAAAAATCAGAGATCTCCCCATTAATTAGAGATCCTTTAATCATAAATTAGAGATATCCTTTGTTACTAGGCTAGTAATTAGAAGACAATTAGAACTACTTTTTTTCTTGTATAAAGTAATGTACACTCTACTGTTCTAATTAGTGAAAGAAATCACGATCTCTTTATCTTTAATGTTCTGAGTCTCTCTTTATTCAACTTGATATCAGAGTCTCATTTTTTTCTCTTTCTAAGTTCTGAATATTCAGTTTTTTTTCCCAACAAAATCGTTTGTACAAAATCAGGGATCTCCCCTTTAATTAGAGATCCTTTAGAATAAATCAGGAATTTATCAGGTTACTAGGCTAGTAATTAGAAGACAATTATGACCCCTTTCTTTGTACAAATTCAATGTATACTGTACCGTTCTAATTCGTGAAAGAAATCACGATCCCTTTATCTCTAATGTTCTGAATCTCTCTTTGTTCAACTTGGTATCAGAGTCTCATTTTTTTCTCTCTTAGTTCCGGATACTCAGTTATTTTCACTTTTGAGAATAGTCCTTGCACAAGCTTCTTTTGCTATTTCACTTCCAAAATGATTTATTATTAGTCCTTTTAAGTCGAATGGGGGTTTAATATTCAAAGAAAGCTAAGTCGAAGGGGGGGGGGGGGGGGGGGTCAGCACCTACTATAACCACATAAAAATAATTTGAGATAATACTCAATTACCTCCCTGAACTATACCCAAAAAGGCTATAACACACCTCAACTTAAAGGGGGTCCTATTACCCCCTGAACTATTTAAAAGTGTAATTTTGACACCCTTAGTGCCTACGTGGAACATACGTGACACAACACACTGAAGTGTCCACATAGGCACACGTGTGTGCCACATAAGCACTAAGGGTATCAAAATTACATTTTTAATTAGTTCAGGGCTAATAGGACCCCCTTTAATATAAGTTGAGGTGTGTCATATCCTTTTTAGGTATAGTTCAAGGGGTAATTGACTATTTTCTCAAATAATTTTAAACGTGTATAAATAATATATTTTTTCATCGAAGGGGATTCGGACAAACCCCCTAAAAAGGACTGGGTTCGCCTCTGAGTGAGGAGATATGTGAGGTTTGGTGGTGATAGGTTTGAGGAGATCGAGAGGTCAAAATTGGGGAGATATAATTAGACAAAATATGACATATATATCATCAGCTCACCGATTGAGGATATGACTCTAACTAAGAGGCGTGGACGTTGAAGATTATATTAAGGTTGACAAAGAGTATGCAGTAGAGTGGTTATTTATCTATATATATATTTATTCCTTTATTAGTACTATTACCATGATGTTAATTGCAAGCTTTATCTTATGCTTTTGATTTTATTACTACTGTTATTTCTTTTACTTTGATTATATTTAATATTTGTACTTTTTGTATGTTTCTTTTTTAATATTTTCGTTATACATAGTAACACTTTTGGTTCATGTTATAATTGTATTATAATTTATATATAAGGGGTACATAAATTTTGTCTATTTTCACTGTCAATATTTTTTTTTAAACTTACTTTTAAGTGGTCCTGTTTGGATAGATTTACTTTATCTGTTTTAATAAAAAATTAACGTCAACAATAATAAAATAAATGTGTCCTTTTTAAGGTTTCTTTTTCACTTTTCTTTGCCAAAAAATATACTTGTTTAACATCTACATTATTATATCTAGCTATACATACAAGAACATGTATGTATGTGTGAAGAAAATTAAACATTGAGCAATAAGGTGAAGAAGAGAAGAAGCATATTATTCATATTAATATGGTCCAGATACATAGTAGGATCGATCGATGGGTAGTGATCGAAAGAGGGTGTTGAAATCATTTATGACATGATCATTGAAGAATATTTGGAATTCAAGAATGTTATTATGGTACTTGTCTTTTAGAGCTTGTACAACTTGTTGCATTGCAATGAAAGTGTTTGGTCTAACTGAACATCCAAAATCTGCAATATGTAATGTATTGTGATGTCTAGCTTTTCAGCAATTGCATCTAACTCTTCTCTCTGCATGCAATTATAACATTGATGGATAGATTTTGTTGTTAAAGGGAATAAATTAAAGTTCAACTACTTTAGTATGTAACATCAATTACATATCCAGTATAATCTCAAAGATGGAGAGGTTGTTTCTGTTAGACCACCGGCTCAAAAGAGGTATTGCTTATTCCTGTCCGTTTAATAACAATATAATGAATATATATATATATGTGTGCGCGCGCGGAGGGGATGTTGCACTGTTCAACTCCATGCTTTGTCTATCAAATAGTGATTTTCTTTGGACAGTTAATTAAGAGACAAAGAAGAAGAAATTCCAAAGGACACATTTGATTTTACCATTTGTTGATATCATCAATCATATCAACATCAGGTTTGATTGGAAGGATTAAAAAAGTAAAAATAATGATCCATGCATAACATGTGCAGTGCACTTGGTTAGTTGTATAAGAAAAAAAATAATAATTTTGGTATAACTAATAAAAGACTATACCTTATATCTGTTGGGTTCGAAATCGAGAGGGCATCATGCAGAAGTTATTAGTTGCAAATCATTGTGGTGATAATTCAAGAGACACATAAAAACAATACTAAAAACTTAATATTATTATATTATTTATACAATCGGCCTACATATAAAACATAATATTAAAAACATAGAAACTAATGAGAGAGAAAATCTCCCCCTAAACAAAACTCTTAATTGACTACATTATGGATGTTATTGTGTTAAGGTATGAGAAGATGGGTTTTCTATTTATAGATGATCAAAATCTTTCCTCCAAGAAAGAGGTTTGCCAAATATGAAAAAGTTTTATATTTTTCTTTCAGGAAAAATAAAGTATCAGGGCAAAAATCCTAACAATATCTTGATAATATTAGAGTGTTTTGATCTAATTAAATCTATCTATTATCTCCTATCTTGACTAACTCCAATAATGAATCTTCGACCTCCTTGCTCTCCTATCTAGCTAAGGTCGTCATGTTCTTAGTGAGTTGAAAATGTGTTATACACATCCTATCTAATTACCTTTTTCTGATTCTTCCCTGGTCTACCTCGATCTTCTCAAATATATCACCATCAACGTCTCGCACCTCTTCACTGAAATATTATTCATACTCTTTCTTTACACAGGCTTTGATCATCTCAGCCTCGTTTTTCATATATATTGCCAAAACAATAGCTAAAGATAACCATCATATATATTTTCATGTGATCAATGCTAACAAGTTGTAAAAGGAAACAAATATATCTCCAATAGTTCGACAACCATTATAACCTTATATATTGTCCACAAATTCAATAAACAGTTATTTGATTTGATGCTTGTGCTTATATAGATCGATTCAACTATATAAAAAACGGCCAACAATAAAGATAACTTGATATATCGCTTTATATACAAAAAGATAACAGTAAAAAATTAAAAATAACCCTAACCCAGCCCATTTAACCCAACCCGGTCAAACCCATCTAAACCCGGTGAAACCCAGTTAAAAAATCAGTCAAACCCGGTTTAAAATATTAAAAAAAAAAACTTTTTTTCAATATACATTATATATACCCACCTATATAAATTATAAATACGTTAAATAATATATATACACTATCTATATATATAGTATATACTATATTAGAATTTAAAAAATATATACACATATACACAATTACACATATATACGCACCATCCAATATATATGTACCACTTTAAAGTTTAAATAAAATATACTACAATATATATACATTACAATCTATATATACATAGTTATATACTAATTTATAAAACATATACACATGTATACGTTAAACATACACATCTATACTAATTTATAAAACATATACACATGTATACGTTAAATATACACGTCTATAGAAGATATATACACATGTATACGCACCATTCAATGTATATATACTACTACTAATAAAACATACTACAATATATATACATTACAATATATATAGATATAGTTGTATATTAATTTATAAAACATATACACATGTATACGTTAAATATACACATCTATAGAAGATATATACACATGTATACACACCATTCAATGCATACGTACAACTTTAAATAAAATATACCACAGTATATATAGATATAGTTATATACTAATTTATAAAACATATACACATGTATACGTTAAATATACATGTCTATAGAAGATATATACACGTGTATACGCACCATTCAATGTATATATACTACTAATAATAAAATATACTACAATATATATACGTTACAATATACATATATATAGTTATATACTAATTTATAAAACATATACACATGTATACGTTAAATATACACGTCTATAGAAGATATATACACGTGTATACACACCATTCAATGTATATATGCCACTACTAATAAAATATACTACAATATATATACCAAATTATGGAAGTATCCGAAGGTTGCGACTTTAGAAACTTTTGCTCGTACTTTGTAAACGAAAAATTAAAAAATTAAAGTGAACACTTTAAGAAATTAAATAGATTGAATATTTGAGAATTGAGAATTGAGATTTGAGAGAGAATGGGAATTGAGAGAGTGAAAAATTGTATGAAAAATGATTTGAAGGTGTAGGGTATTTATAGAATTTTTTAGGGATTAAAAAATAATTTTTAATGTAAATTTTTTTTTTCTTTAAGAAATGGGCCCAAACTAGCCGTTTGGACCCAAAAACGACTATATAGCCATTGGGCCAACGGCTAGTTTGGCCCAAAACCCAAAAATTAACCGGTGGATTCGGGCCGGGTTAACCGAGCCCAAATTACAAAATAACCGGCCCGGGACCCGGAACCCTAAAGTCCTAGGCTTACTGGGCCGGGTCCAACCGGGTTGGGTCCTTTAAATGGCCCACTTGACAGGCTTAGTCCTAACAAAAGATGGTTTCAATCAAATAATTAATTGGTATTGTGTGGACAAAATTTGTATAGTAAATTATTGGAGATATTATTTTCCTTTATATTAGTACAATTTACAACCTTTTTGCACTTGTCGCAACTGTAACATGACTTGGACTTTATGGTTATCTTTTTTTTTGGTTTTCCAGCTGGTGTTCGGTACCCACATTGGAACCCGACTAATCCGTATTCGCGCCGGGTAGGGCCCCATTTGAGGGTAGAGCTCCCAACAGAGTTTTTCTCCATGCCGAGGATCAAACCATCGACTTCTGGTTAAGGGTGGAGCAACCCCATCCGCTGCACCACAACCCATGTTGATTACTTTATGGTTATCTTTAGTTACTATTTCTTTGGGTATCACAAACACATTTAGATGTAAGGTTTGACACTTTGACACCCTACCTTCAATCCATAGTTATTAGGACCTAAGATATAAAATATACCTACTTTGGTCCTCTCACTTGAGTAGTTAGGGCAGTTCAGTGCACTAAAGCTTCCGCAATACGCAGGGTTCGAAAAAGGGTCCCACCCACTAAGGTGTATTCTACGCAGTCTTACCTTGTATTTCTGTTGGAGGCTGTTTCCAAGTCTTGAACCCGTGACCTACTGTTCATATGACAACAACGTAACTTTACCAGCTACTCCAAGACTCTCCTTCAAAGAAGGGATGCAACACGAGAACTTTCCAGGGAGTCTCCCATCCTAACACTACTCTCGCCCAAGCACGCTTAGCTTCGAAGTTCTAATGGGATCCAATGCGTTAGTGTTGGTATGATCGCATCCTAAGTAGTCTTCTTGACAAAAAAAACCTATTTTCCATTGTGTGTACATTACTTTATCACCCCAAATGAAGGTCATCTCGATGAATGATCCTTTTATCATTTTAATATCATCTGAATACTGATAAAGAAATGAACCTTTGGCCTAACTCAACCTCAAAAGCTAGCTCATTAGGGGAGGATTGCCCAAGACCATATAAGGAGACCAAGGACCCTTTAACCCACCGATGTGAGACTCCAACAAATACATCCTTGGGATACATTTCTATTTTTTTTTCATAGAGGAATTAAAACATAAAACATATTAATGGGTAGAAGAAGAGCAAGAGAGGGAGGCAAATTAAGAACATATTAACAAAGAGAATTTTTAATTTTCATTGTGTATATATAGAGAACATAAAGTGAAAGAAATGAGAAAAAACACAAAAACATTAAAGAAAAACATAATTAGAAAGCTTGCTCGTACGATGTGCCACATCATATAATATATCGATTCCTTCACACTTAAAGTTTATTTGCACTTCAATGCGACAAATAATTGACTTGGTTTCTCGTAATTAACTTTCATTCATGTCAAAATTTCTTCACTTTTGAGAATAGTTCTTGCACAAGCTTCTTCTGCTATTTCACTTTCAAAGTGATTTATTATTAGTCCTTCTAAAACAGCCCTTAGATTTATCATTAAAGTCTTTACATAAGCCTCTTCCACAAGCTTTGATTTGGGATATGTCAATTCCATTATCTCAATACTAAAACAACCATTTTTCTCCACCACTTTAGTCATGTCTGCGGGAGAGGAAAATACATTGGCAAATTATCTTAATAAATCACTTAACTAATGACAATTATCTTAGATATAATCGCTCAATTTTACTTTGTAACAGAAAAATTATTCAATTGTTGTCATTTCACCAGTGAAGTCAATCAAATATTCTCACTTCACCTATAAAATCACTCAACTATCTTCACTTCGCCTTCAAAGTTAGGCCATATTTTCAGTAGATATTGTTAACGTGGAATATTTAAGCTTTTTTTTTTTTAATAAATAAATATTGTTAATGTGAAATCTTTAAGCCTTTTTAAAAAAAAAATAAAAATAAAGCACGCCAACATTTTGTAAAATCAAGTTTAAATTATTGTCAATGCTCACTTTACCGTCTATAGACTTTAAGTCAAAGTCGTATCACTTAAATCTTAACGAGGAAGTTAATTTTAAAAGCTAATTCAAACATCTCAATTATAAACAAAGACAGACAAATACCCCCGTTATCAATACTAAGTCAAAGTAGCATTATTACTCTGTTCACATATCCAATTAGTGAGCTCAAAAAATATAAAGAAAAGAAAAAGTATAAAATATAGATAAAGTTTGAATACCACTAATTAACAATGGACATGATTTCTCATAATTCGCTTTCATTCATGTCGAAATCTCTTCACTTTTAAGAATAGTCCTTGCACAAGCTTCTTCTGCTATTTTACTTTCAAAGTGACTTATTATTAGTCCTTCTAAAACAGCCCTTAGATTTATCATTAAAGTCTTTGCATCAGCCTCTTCTACAAGCTTTGATTTGGGATATGTCAACTCCATTATCTCAATACTAAAACAATCATTTTTCTCCGCCACTTTAGTCATGTCTTCAGGAGAAGGAAAATACATTGGCAAATTAAACGAGTCAAATAGAGATTCATCTAGCATTCCCTGCATAAAAAAAAGAAAGAAACCTCAATTTAGAATGTATGCTCATATGTTTTAGGGATAATACTCACAAAAATACTTGAATTTTGACCGGATTTCCAATTGAGCGCATACTGAACTTTGCGGGGGTCCTATTACCCCCTAGACTTTTTTTTTCATATTTTAATAACATATATCTGTCCAGTTGGACACGTGTAAATATGAGGTTGGATACACGTGTAAAAACGAGTTTTATTAAAAAAATCCACTTTATTTTTATTAAAAAAATTGGATATAGAGTTTCGGGGGAAATTAAATCCACTTTATTTTTATTAAAAAAATTATTTATTACAATAATTTTTTCAAGACCGAAAAAGAATATAATTGAAGCAACTAAAAAATATTAAAAATATAAAAAAATTGAACTATAAGTAGTAGGTTTAAATATTTTTATGGGTCAAAGTTGGGCATCATTATGAGCCCATTGGGTTGATGATTTATGATGGGTTCAGTTAGGCTGACTCAAATCAGTCCATCTTCAAAATCACTTTAGCCCAATCCATCAAAACATGAGCAAGTTGGGCTGGTCAAATAGGTTTGGGCTAATTTTGTCACACTGAAGCTTGAAAAAAGTGCTACAAAAAAAGGATTGACAACACTTTCTACAAGCATATTGTGGGTAGTTTGATGTAATTGTAGAACACATTTAGTGAAAGGTACGATGAAAAAGTTCAAAATATTAAAAAAATAGACAAATAAAAATTTCGATCTATGAGATGTGTCACATCACACCACAGACCTGAATTATATAATATATGAATTGTCACACCCCTTTTTTGACTCCAAAAGAAAGAATTTTAAGTTCGAAAGAGTTTTATTGTTAAGTGACAGAAAAATAAAAAATTTGTTTCGAAAAAAAAGGATTATTTACATTATTTTTTCTTATTTAGAGTCGCCACTTGGCATAATCCGGTGTGCCAAGTCGCCTTTGGAAAATCCTTTTTGAAATGGTTTTGACTCTTTAATACTGGTTTGCGAACAGAGATTCCGGCTAAGGAATTCTGTTGACCGAGGGGAAGGTGTTAGGCACCCCTTGATCCCGTGGTTTGACCATGATTGCTTGGTAGAGCGTATCGGCTAAATTAACATTACAAATGCATAAACCACTCAAAGCACGCAAAAACAATCACTCAAGCAAACAAAAACAAAATAATCCAAAATATAATGTCCAGTCCAATTATTACAACCCGAAATAAAAAAGGTACTGAAAGTAAACCTACGCTAATCCTAAACTAAGCTCCAATGCTTTACCCGATGCCTTGGGCCTTCATCACAAACCTCCTTTGCGTACAAGATACCTCGGGGCATTCCCCGGCGAATAAGTACATAAGGCCTCAGGGCATTCCCCGGCTAAGTAAATACATTTTTTTTTTCAGTACGAGAAAACGAAACTATTCAATAGAACTTCAATCACTCAACAAAATTTCAAACATTCAACAAAACATTTAATCCTAACTTTTCCTACCCAACCACGTTCTATCATGATACTATTGCGTTTAGTAACATCTACGAATCAGAATCAACCCTAATTTAACAACATTAATATCCAATTCAAATCAAACAAACTAATTAATCAACCCGAGTTAATATTCACTTCTGTCGAGTTTCCATCCCAACCCAAACCAATAAATCTTCAACTACCAAATCAATTTTTTAACTTGGTATCGAACATTAACCAACACGCAAATAAAGTGATCGATTAACCAACTTCTGTGATTCAGAAAACACCAAATCCAATAGAGAAAGATTTACACAATATCAATTCACCACACCACATATCAAAATTAAAAAAAATTACTAAAAGGGATCAGAAATGGACCTTTCGATATCGACTTTCGTTGATAATAAAGAAAACCCGAAATTGAAATTTCAAATGGAACCCCAATAGCCACGAACTCCGACTTTGATACTCAAACTAATCTCAATAGATTGGTCAATACAAACGAAAACCAAGTCCAAGAATCCGAAATGAGAATCAACAAACCTGAGCTAAATATAATGAGAACCAGAGAAATCTGTTCAAGATCCTAATAAGTTTCGAATGGAATCGAAAGCCAATCGAGATTCACTTGACTGCTTTACGATGCCGCGACTCCCGTAGCTTCAGTGATGACCGCAAACAAACAGAAACGTACCAGTTGTGCCGTATTCTGATGGGTTTAAACGGATTTGTGACAGTCTTGACGCACTTCCAACGAGTTTATTGCTAGAACAATAACGAAATAACGATACTCCCCTACCTCTCACGTCCCCTTCTGCTTCGTTTTCTCTCTCTATCATTGTTAAATCTCTTTCTCTACCTAGTTTTCTCTCGATCTACTCTCAATCTCACTGGGTGTGTGATTTTGTGTGTCAGTACGTGTTTTATGGTGAGATTTATGTGTGTGTATCGTTGGTGAGTGAAGGTGCCAGTGAGTAAAAATGAAGCTCTTTGCTGTGAGCTTTTATGGCAGTGATGATGGATGAAGAAGAAGCCAAAGGCAATGCTTCCAAAAAATGGCCTCCTATGGTGTATATATTGTTTATGTATATTCTGAGAGTGATGTGAATGAATGGAAAAATGGGAATTCCCCTTTCTAATAGTGTGTGGGACCCCCTTCTTTTCTTAAAGTGGAAAATCCATTTTTGGTCCTTTTTTCCATCTATATCTATGTATGGATATGTACATATATGTTAGGGATTTGGGGTAGGGTGACGTGGAGTAGAGTTTGTTAGGGTAGGGTAGGTAGGTGTCTTGTTTTGATTGGATAGGTTGTTAGGATAAAAATAAAATTAGTTAGGGGATTGTTATTTTTGTCATTTTGTGAAGGGATTATCACACGGGTTAGGGTACACGGTAGGATAAGGTAAAAAATAGGTAAAAACGATATCGGGGAGGGACAAAATTAGGTGTCTACATCATGCCCCCTTTGAATGTAAACACAAAGTGTTTTTAGACAAAGAAGTAGACAGCGAGACCAAATTTTGACCCGACCATTATTCAAAGAAAGAAACAGAAGGAAGAAGGACTACCGGGTCTTGACTTAAGATATCCTACCTACCCAAGTTATGAGAGAATCAAGTCACAGGTATTTCAAAGGATTGGAAGAGAAGTGGACTATACCGAGTTGGAGAGTCTAGTGAGGTTCTGGTCCGCGGCTCAGTCATTACATCAAAAAATAAAAATTACAAGTTAAAACATAAATAAAATTACAAAATCCTATCTATAAAGCTTCTGTTGGCTCTTGTCTCGACTTTTATCACCCTATTCTTCAGGCGGGCTCCTGACTTGCCATTTCTTCCAACTTGTTGCTTGGCTTTCAATTGCTTCGCTTTGTTGCTTGAATTTTCATTTCTTCACTCTGTTCTCCAGGTGGGCTCCTGACTTGCTATTCCATCACTTTGTTTCTTGACTTTTCATTTCTTCACTCTGTTCTCCAGGCGGGCTCCTGACTTGCTATTTCATCACCCTGTTCTTCAGGCGGGCTCCTGAAACCTAAAATTAAAACTAGAACGAAAATTATCCCAAACAAAATTATAGTAAAGTAGTATTTCATTTTTGAAAGCATTGTCCCATTTTCCGGGAGGGTCCTGAACAGAAAGTAAAGTCCCATTTTACAGGAGGGTCCTAAACTGAAAGTAAATTCCCATTTTCCAGGAGGGTCCTGAACATAAAGTAAATTCCCATTTTTCAGGAGGGTCCTGAATTGAAAGTAAATTCCCATTTTCCAGGAGGGTCCTGAACATAAAGTAAAATTTCATTTTTCAGGAGGGTCCTGAGCAGAAAATAAATTCCCATTTTTCAGGAGGGTCCTGAACATAAAGTAAATTCCCATTTTTCAGGAGGGTCCTGAACATAAAATAAATTTCCATTTTTTAGGAGGATCCTGAACATAAAGTAAAATTCCATTTTTCAGGAGGGTCCTGAATTGAAAGTAAATTCCCATTTTCCAGGAGGGTCCTGAACATAAAGTAAATTCGCATTCTTTAGGAGGGTCCTGAACATAAAGTAAAATCCCATTTTTCAGGAGGGTCCTGAATTAAAAGTAAATTCTCATTTTCCAGGAGGGTCCTGAGCATAAAATAAATTCCACGGATGTGGATTTCCAATGGTAACTGAATTAAGTGAAGCGAATTTGCCCCTATTTCAACAAAGAAAATTTGTCAGTTAAAAACTTAGTGGTGGCTTGCAGCTCTTGGCTTCTCAGGTATCTGTCCCAGCACTCGTTCCTTTCATCTTTGTTCCAAATCTCTAACACTTGACCTGTCTTGCCGCATCATTGAATTGGATCCAGATTGAGGGAAACGGGTTTTGACTCGAACAATGGGTTTCTATTTTACCATGCCTCTGAGGTGCACCCTTTTCCCAAATCTGAATGCTTCCACGACTCCAACAGCCTATCGGTTGATAGACTTCCTTTGTTTCGTGTTGAATTACGATCATATTTCTTTCCTGTGTTGTTCCTTGGCTTTTCCTCATATAATTGAAAAGACTGGTAGTAAATTTTGAAATCCTTTCTCTCTTGTTTTGACACAGACTTGACTTAAAATGTAAAGAAACGATGGTGACTTTTATTTTAATAAATGACAATAAAAAGACAAAAAGCATGAATATGTAAATGCAAGAAAAGGGCAATGTCCCATATTCAAAAAGAAAACTTATCTGAATATGACAACTAACTCCAATGAGTATGACATGCATTTTGGATTGAGCTGCCTGATCTTCCTATCCAAACTCCCCATTTGTTGTTGAGTTCGTGCCTTTGCCGCTGAGCCGCTTCTTCAAATCCATTGGACTCATACATCACATTCGATTGACGACATCTTAAAAGACTTTCACCAACAAATCTCTTTCTTTTCACTTTTCACCTTTCTCTTGAACTCGCCATCGCCTTACGATGCCCGTGAGGGTTTTCACCAATAAGACTCTCTCATTTTTATTTCTCTCCACTCACCATCGCCTTATGGTGTCTGCGAGGGTTTTCACCAATAAGACTCTCTCATTTTTATTTCTCTCAACTCACTATCGCCTTATGATACCCACGGGGGTTTTCACCAATAAGACTCTCTCATTTTTGTATTTCTTTTCTGATTTCTTGTGCTAAGGGAGACAAGTGGTACCTCACAATGTATCATCATATCCATTGCATGCTTAGCCTTAACATTATCAACAATTGATCTGAAGGACTTTCTTTGGTTGTAACTTGACTTTTGGATAAGGTTAGAAAAAGATGGCAAGAGGTTCAAACGACACTTGAAGTGGGGGTGGGACTTACAACTTTTGGAATCAACTCAAACAACACATTAACTCATGCCTCAGTTTTTGTTGACTGGGTGAATCTTAAATCTTTATTTGGTTGGACCGAGCCCAAAATAGGGCAGCCTACGTATCTCACTCCCGAGAGAGGAGAATCAGGTCACACATTTTTTCTTTTTATTTTTGAACTCTTTCTTTTATTATTATTTTCTTGACTTTTATCTTTGACTCTATTTTGATTCCAAAAGAGGGATATGAAAGAAAATTAAAACAAAGCTCAAACGGGTAAACAAAGGTTGACACGATGTTTGGATAGAAGAATAAAATGCCTTCATTATATCAATCTTAAAAAATGCAAGTACTAAACATGCAATAAAATCAACAAAAGATAAAATATCATACATAATATCTTTTGACCGCATCGGCATTGATAGCCATTTCCACCATTTTGCCTTCAGTATCTGTCAAATATAAGGCTCCATTGGGCAACACTTTCTTCACAATGAAGGGACTTTGCCAGTTAGGGGAGAACTTGCCTTTCGCTTCAACCTGGTGAGGAAGGATACGTCTTAATACCAACTGACCAACTTCAAAATTCCTGGGACGAACCTTTTTGTTATACGCTCGAGCCATCCTCCTCTGATACAACTGGCCATGACACACAAACGTTAGCATTTTTTCCTCAATCAAACTCAAATGTTCCAGTCGAGTTTTTACCCTTCGTCATCATCAATCTCTGCTTCTACAATGACTCGAAGAGAGGGAATTTCAACCTCTGCAGGGATGACTGCTTCTGTCCCATACACCAATAAATATGGAGTTGCCCCTGTTGAAGTGCAAAAAGTGGTGCGATAACCTAGAAATGCAAATGGCAACTTTTCATGCCACTATCTAGACCCTTGTACCATTTTTCGCAGTATCTTTTTTATATTTTTATTGGCGGCTTCTACAGCACCATTGGCCTTTGGGAGATATGGAGTAGAATTTCGATGTGCGATCTTAAACTGTTGACACACTTCTTGCATCAAATGACTATTGAGATTGACAGCATTGTCTGTAATGATCATCTTAGGAATTCCAAATCTACAAATGATATTGGCATGAACAAAATCTACCACAACCTTCTTTGTCACTGACTTGAAAGTTACTGCTTCTACCCACTTTGTGAAGTAGTCAATGGCTACCAAAATGAATCTATGTCCATTTGATGCCTTCGGCTCAATCGGTCCAATCACATCCATTCCCCAAGCCACAAATGGCCATAGAGCGTCCATTGCATGCCACTCAATAGGAGGAGAACATATCAGATGGCCGTGTACCTGACATTGATGACACTTTCGAACAAATTGAATAAAATCCCTCTCCATAGTAAGGCAGTAATAACCTGCTAGAAGAATCTTCTTTGATAATACATGACCGTTCATATGCGACCCGCATACTCCAGAGTGTATTTCAACCATGATTTCCGAGGCTTCTCTTACATCTACACACCTCAAAAGTCCTAGATCTAGGGTTCTCTTATATAAGATTCCCTCACTTAAGAAAAATCCACTAGCCAAATGCCTAATAGTCCTCTTTTGATCATTGGTGGCATATGCTGGGTATTCTCCTGACTGAATGTATCGCTTGATATTCAAGAACTAGGGTTTTCCATCGAGCTCTTCTTCAACCGTATTATAGTAAGCATGCTGATCACGACTTTGTATATGCACTGGATCGATGTAGGCTTTATCAGGATGTTGGAGCATTGAAGACAGAGTGGCTAAAGCATCAGTAATTTCATTATGAATCCTTGGAATATGCCTAAATTTTACTAACACAAACCGTTGACATAGCTCCTGCAAGCATTGTCGATACGGGATGAGCTTTAAATTTCGCGTCTCCCAATCGCCTTGAATTTGATGGACGAGCAAATCCGAATCTCCCAACACCAATAATTCTTGGACTCTCATATCAACAGTTAAGATCAAACCAAGAATGCAGGCTTCATACTCTGCCATATTGTTAGTACAGTAAAATCGAAGTTGTGTTGTTACCGAGAAATGTTGTCCTGATTCAGAGATAAGAACCGCACCTATTCTGACTTCTTTCATATTGACAGCTCCATCGAAGAACAACTTCCAACCTGGATCAGCATCTATAACAAATTCATCGACACACGACACTTCTTCATCAGGAAAATATGTCTTTAATGGCTCATACTCTTCATCGATGGGATTCTCAGCAAGATGATCTGCCAAGGCTTGGGCTTTCATGGCGGTTTGAGTCACATATACAATGTTGAACTCGGTAAGCAATATTTTCCACTTTGCCAATCGACCTGTCCGCATAGGCTTTTGAAAGATATACTTCAAAGGATCCATGCGGTAGATGAGATAAGTAGTATAGGATGAGAGATAATGCTTCAACTTCTGTGATACCAAAGTTAGGGCACAACACATCCTTTTAAGAAGAGTATACCTGGCCTCATATGTGGTGAACTTCTTGCTCAGATAATAAATAGCCTGCTCCTTTTTACCTGTGACATCATGTTGACCCAGGAAACAACTGAAAGAATTGTCCATGACTGATAAATATAAGATCAAAGGCCTACCAGGCTCCGGGGGTACCAGCACGGGCGGATTTGACAAATATCTTTTGATTCGATCGAATGCTTCCTGACATTCTTCAGTCCATTTTACCGCAACACTCTTTTTCAGCAACTTGAATATGGGATCACAAGTGGTTGTGAGTTGAGCAATAAACCTGCTAATGTAGTTCAGTCTACCAAGAAAACTCATCACCTCCGTCCTATTCTTGGACGGGGGCAAATCCTGAATGGCTTTGATTTTCGAAGGATCCAATTCAATCCCCCCACAGCTGACTACAAACCCCAACAGCGTTCCAAACGAAACTCTAAATACATATTTTGCCGGGTTGAGCTTGAGATTATACCTGCAAAGCCTTTCAAAGAACTTTCTTAAATCTTTAACATGGTCGGACCGACTTTTTGACTTAATAATCACATTATCCACGTAGACCTCAATATCCTTATGCATCATATCATAAAACATAGTGGTCATGGCTCTCATGTATGTTGCTCCAGCATTCTTCAAACCGAATGGCATCACTCGATAACAATAAGTCCCCCATGGTGTGATAAAAGATGTCTTCTCTGGGTCTTTATCATCCATAATGATCTGGTGATATCCGGTATAGCAATCCACAAAAGAGGCAACCTTGTGTTTAGCACAGTTGTCTAGCAAAATATGGATGTTGGGCAGTGGAAAATCATCTTTCGGACTTGCTCTGGTCAAATCACGGTAATCAACACATACTCAAATTTTTCCATCTTTCTTTGGTACGGGAACAACATTGGATAACCACATGGGATAACGAGCCACTCGAATTACTTTGGCTTTAAGTTGTTTCATGATTTCCTCTTTGATTTTAATACTTACATCAGTTTTAAACTTCCTCAACTTCTATTTGACAGGAGGGAATGCGGGGTCAGTTGGCAATTTGTGAGCCACTAATTCAGTTCTTAAACCAGGCATATCATCATAAGACCATGCAAAAACATCCTTATAATCAATTAATGCTTGAATAATTCCATCTTTTAGCTGTGGCAAAGCATGTACACTGATTTTAGTTTCCCTAACATCTTCTTGATTCCCTAAATTTATTGGCTCAGTCTCATTCAAATTAGGATTCGGTTTGTCTTCAAACTGTTCCAACTCTTTGTTTATTTCTTCTAGTGCTTCTTCTTCATCATATTCCCCATCCTGCTTCATTACATCTTGATTATTTTGGATTTTAAGATCAGGCTGAAAATTTCGCATGTATGTCATGTCATTAGAATTAGCATAAAGAGAACTGTATATTTAAAAAAAAGAAAAATAAAATATATTAGACACGAAACAAAAGGGACATTGCATTTTATTAAATAAAAAGATAGAAGGGTTTAAGCATAGATGCCAACATAACATAAACAAACTAAAATCCGAATTACAACCCTGAAATAACCCAGATAAATAGAAAGAAAAACAAAATAAACTACTAAAACTCCCTTCTGACGGGGAGAGGAGTGGCTTCCCAATTATTGAGCCGGACAGCTGGACCTATGAATTGCACGTCTTCCATACTGGTACCTTCTTCTGCTTCGACCATATCAACTTCAATAAAAAGGTTCTGGCAGTCATCAACCAATTCAACTTCAAATTCCACATGCTTCGTGACACCGCTCTTAATAAATGATTCACTGAGTAGTGGCATTGGGCGAGGGAGTGACCATGTTTTCTTTTTCCTTCCCTTGGCTTTTTTCAGATCTTCCATCGTAGGCTCAAATCCCAAACCAAACGTGCCCATGTTCTTACTCGGATATATGGGAAGAACTATACCGTGCAGAGACGCTCCCAAACCCTTTCCTGGCTCAAATCCGTATTTCCAAATTTCACTCACCATCAAGATAGAAGTGGAAGACAATTGCGGTCCTGGTATAGCCTGCCATTCAAGAATACGATTCACTGGCACTGTATCAAAAATTTGATAGACGAATGTCTCCTCTACGTTATTTGCTTCAATAAGAGACAAGGGAGAATCTTTGCAGGCGGACAAATCTCCTTCATCATGAATAACCACTTCTTTCCTATCATGTTCAAACTTAATCATTTGGTGCAGTGTAGATGCAACCGCCTTGGCCTTGTAGATCCACGGCCTTCCCAACAACAGATTGTAAGAGGAGTCTACGTTCAATACTTGGAACTCTATGGCAAATTCAATAGGCCCTATGATCAACATTAGTTCTATTTCGCCAATGGAGTTTGATTTTGAACCATCGAGTGATGTAGAAATCTTCATACTTCACTGTAATGTAAAGGCCCAGGTTATGCCCTGTGCCTTCAACAGGCAATTTATCGCCAGAAAAGCTGATTTGATTGACCTCAAAGATTTTTCTGACCATTTTCTCAAGCTGATTTATTGTAATCTCCCTAGGAACATATGCTTCATTTAATACCTTCAGTAAAATATCACGATGCTCCTTGGAGTGCAACAACAAAGATAAGAGGGAAATTTGAGCAGGGATTTTCTTCAACTGGTCTATTATTGAATACTCTAGCAATTTCATCTTTTTCAAAAATTCTTCGGCTTCTTCTTCGGTGATAGGCTTTTTGATAGATGACGGTCCACTCACAATTGGCTTGGACTTTCTTAAACTTTTAGGCACGAAGCATCTTCCTGACCTAGTCAAACCCCCTACCTCATCTATATCTTCCACTACTTTTTTCGCATGATAGGTCATCACAGTCTGCCCATAATTCTAGGAACCCTTTTCGTATCAACTATTGGAGGTTGGGTCACCGGTTTAAGGACAATAGGCGCTGCCAGTGCTCCTTTCACCGTCAATATGGGCTGACTCAGAGCTCTTACCACTGTCAACTTAGGTTTATTCTGACTTAAATCAACATACCTTCTGGTGCCTTGTACTGTGATCAGGGGTTTCTTTATGCTTTCTTGGGCTTTATTTTCTCTCATTCCTTCCTGGCTTAATGATATTGCTTTCAAAGACTCTTCTACATTCACCGATCTCTCCTCAATGGTATGTACCGTGAAAATAGGCTTTAACACCTTTAAGACTCTTTCCCATCATATATCAATTCTAATATATTGGTTTCAGCATGGGTTGGCAGCAGATTCTGGTTAATGTTTGGACTCTCCGGGGCCTGGACCAGCATTTGATTTATGTCAATTAAATCTTGGACAGCTCTCTTTAAATTCCAGCATTTCTTGATATCATGGCCTGGCATGTGAGAGCAGTATGGAGACCTTAAAGAATAATCGAGATTCCTCGGCGGTGGGTTTGAAAGCCTTTCTTGAATTGGGCTTAAGACCTTCAACTTTCTCAACCTATTAAACAAGCTAGCATATGACTCCCCAAGAGGTGTGAATTGATTTTTGACCGCTTTCTCTTTCTTATACTCGGGCCTAGGTTAAAAACCGGGTCTGGAGGGGTTTTGGTAATTCGGTGGAGCGGATGGGAGATTTTGTGGAGCTTGCACACGCTATTACAGGTAAGAAGGGGTTTGGGCATATGGCTGCGTGCTATATACTGGGTACGGGGATGGTGGAGTGGAATATAAAGGATTTTATAGAGGGTAGTAATGGTGGGGAGGAATATATAGAGCTTGGGCGTAGACTTGGGCTTGGGATTGGGGATACGGGCGAGGTGGTCTTTTGGGATAGGAATGGATTCCACCTACGACAGTCGCCACGTCCTCTTTCTTTTTTTTTACCTTCGAATGTGCCAGATCCACCTTGAATTGCTTGTGTGGTGGCTTTTAATGCGGCAAAACTCACTATTCAGCTGGTCTTGATTCTGTCCTCTATCATCTCCCCCATTTTGAAGACTTTAATAAAAGACTTTCCCATTGCTGGAAGTAAATGTTGAAAATAGGTCTCATCCTGTGCCTGAATGAAACCTCTACCAACTTACTTTCTTTCATTGGAGGCTTTACCCTTGCGGCCTGTTCACGCCACCTTATTGCGTATTCCCTAAAACCTTTAGTGCTTTTCTTCTTCATGTTGGCCAAGGATTTTTCGTCCAGAATCAGGTCGATGTTATACTGAAAATGTTGAACAAATTCAGAAGCTAAGTCATCCCAGCTGTTCCACTTGTCGATATCTTGATCGATAAACCATTCTGAAGCCAGATTAGAAAGACTCCCGCCAAAGAAGGCCATGAGCAGCTCTTCCCTTCCTCTTGCAGCCCTCAACTGGTTGCAATAATGTCTCAAGTGTTCCACGAGATCACCGTGCCCTGCATACTTCTCGAACTTGGGCATTTTAAAATCGAGGGAAAGGTTGATGTCTGGGAACATGCAAAGATCTTTATAGGAAACACTCTTATAATCTTCGATTCCCTGCAAATTTTTCATAGACTGTTCTAAACTTTTCAACTTCCGTGCTATGATTTCCTATTCCTCTGTTGTGACAGGTTTCTCTGTATCAAATGGAAATGCAGGTGGCTGAGTGTACCCATACGGTTCATTCATTTTCAAAGTAAGCTCCGGGGCATAATACTGACTATCTGGAACCTTCAATACCGGCTCACTTGCAGACCTAGGAAGCCCCATTATGGGACGCATAGCATATATGGGAGCTTCAGGTGGTGTCGGAGCCACGAATACCGGTGTGATCGGTAGCGCCAGGTGAGTAGCGGGTCTTGATTGGGGAGCTGCCAAGGGCACACCAGAACTGCCAGGATAATAATGTCTCGGAGTGAATCCTGGCGCGTGCTCAGGTGACTCAGTAGGAGCAGAGAATTGCGCCTGATAGAGCGGTGGGCAATTAAAGTTATTCCCAAGACCTTCAGGGAGCGGAGGAGGAGGCATTCCGCTGGCCCATGCCCGGTGCAACTCCATCAATTGTTGCCTGAGCCTTACTACCTCATCATTGTGTTCTGAACTTTCTTTCCTGTGATCCTGATCTGGGTCAATGAGCGAATTTTCAATCTCCCTGCTAGCCATGGCAAGCTTTGCTTTGGATCTAGTGAAGTATGGGTGACTAGCCAGAGTGCTGCAAACCTACCACTGTTATCTGAAAGAACATGCTCATCAAAGATGACATCCGTTAGGATCAGGGCACACGACAAGCATGGGAATCACATTGGTAAAATTGTCCTAAATTCATGTTCATTTCTACCAGCTTTTGAGGGTAGCGAGGTCATTTTAACATCATCCCGATTTTTATCTACACTTATTTTTATCTACACTTATTATTATTATAATTATTTATTATATTTTTTTTCTTTCCCTCTCACTTTTTTTTTGTATCAATCTCTGTTCTTTTCCTTTCTTGTCTCATCATCCTTTCTTTCTTTTCTTCTCTCGCTATCTACCTTTATTTTATCATTTTTTATGGCTTTTGCTTTTATTTTTTTAAAAAAATGAAAAACAACGAAACAAAATGATTAGATCGAACCCAAAAGCAGGTTGCCTACGTATTATGTTATACATGAACCAGATCTTGCATAGTTCGGGCAGCATATGCAAAAACATTACATAATTGAATTTTTTTTTTCGCAAAAACGAAAACAAACAAACAAAAGAAAGACGTAACCTCATAACATTTAATGAAAGAAAGAAACAAAACATGCAACGAATTTAGGACCGCTTTAAAAACTAAACAACAAATACAAAATAATATTCTAGACCCCTAAGACGACATATTCCTGCCTTATGAGGAGTGCACTTGGAAAGATTATCGTGACACCTTTCTACCGTCTTGAACAAATATGCTAACTGAACTCTCAGTGCATCCACTTTGGACCCCGCACTTTCATCCTAATGTTCATCAACTATGCATTCTTCCTGTATTCTCCCTCTAAGCTGCGCTGGTAAGGGTTGACTGATACCCCGAGGGACAGATTCAAGCCAGACCCCATATCCCTGAGTGTACCCCGGATTATTCAAACTTTCTTTGAGAGTGTCCACACCTAGCTTTGTTGCATGCTTACAAAATTGCTCGTATTTGTTTTCACCTAAGGCTTGGTCCTTGAAGTACTCAACATCGTTTAGAAGATCCACTACTGGTGGCACGTCCTGCGGCCTATCCAACTGGTGCATTACCCTAGAAGGACTGTATGGTATAGTGCAATTAAGCCCTAACATAACTAAAAGGGGCTGCATTTGACAACCAAACAAGATTATCTTTGGTCGAAGCCACAAACACGTCCACAAAATGTTATCCCCGGTTCTTGACTCAAGAAATTCAATCCAAGCGTTGACTCCCACGGGTAGCAAAAATTTATCCAAACGCAACCTGAGGTCCATGGCTTTCACTCGATTGGGAATACAACGATCTACCACGTCTGGTCTAACTAAATAAGGCGCATGAAAATGCTCCATCATCCATAACTGCAATATCAGGTTACTACCCTTAAAAAATCTCACCCCCCCTTCACTTCGGTTAAAGCCTTATATATTTCTGTTAAGATCATGGGTATGAGCCCTCACCACAGATTGCAAATGTGTATTAATACGTCTTTCTTCTAGCGGAAACACTAAAGTACCTAACAAAGCGAGGGTGAAGACTTCAAGATGCTTTCTCTCCCACTTCTCCTTAGTCATATGAAATTCATCCCAAAAGCAATCAAAACCTTCCGAGGGCCTGAATCTAGCGAACAAAAAATCTAAGGAAATCCACGAATCACTTAAACAACCCAAACGCATACCCTTACTTTTTAAACCACAAGACTGCAAAAATCTCACACCAGTATGATTTCGTGCTCGGATCATATCCTTCTCGATATAGGGCAAATGCAACAAACCAGATATTTCTGCCAAAGTAGGAGTCATTTCACATTCCCCAAACCTGAAAACCAAACTACTTGGATCCCAAAAGGTCAACAAAGCCTCTATTAAATTTGGACGAGGGGTAACATGCAGAAGTTTCGTAAGATCACCTAATATTTTAATCAGTTTCTGCTGATCAACATAGTTAAACATTTCCCACCACTTGATTAACTTTTTGGGCACGTTGACAACCAGCAGGACTCTAGACTTGGTGGACAAATCCATTCTATAATAACACATAAGACGCTATCTCAAAAAATTCGACAGGAGTAGAAGATTCCCAACCCTTGAGATTTTTGACGCAAACATATGTCGATAGGACAGACCACTTCATGACTCCAATTTGCCGAACAGAAGTACTGAGAAAAATTAGTCTACTTTGTTAACAACTCTAGATTACGGGGAGAGAGACCTAGGCTAATAATAAGACAAAGGCCAACACAAAGATTACCGGACCCACCGAGGGTTGCCTATGTATCCCAACTTGAGGGAAGGGAATCAGGTATGCGTAGTTCATTCAGATTGGACAATTAACGATTAGCTAATAAATTGACCCTAACTTAAGAGACACAACAAAAAACAAATGAATAAAAACTTATTGGATTTTCAACTAGACACTTCAACTAAGACTAACACCACCAATTATGAAGAAAAATCTTTTTGGTATTTTTGCTTTTGACAAACAAGTAGAAAAGGCAAACAAAAACCTTTTTTTTCTTTTTTTTTTGAACTTACGGTACTTTGAGAAGATAAATACAAAACGTAAAAAAAAATCTTTTTGAGTTTTTGGATTGTGAAGAACAAAAGCCATAAAGATAAATGCAAAACGTAAAAAAAAAATCTTTTTCGTTTTTGCCTACACACCTTACTCCTAATTTTTTTTTAATCAGTCCGTCAAATGACCACGTTACCTTTAAAGATGCAACAGTTAGCACGTCGGGATGCCTTAGAGGTGAGTCTCCTACAAAGGACCATGTGGGTCCCGCTAGGTCTCAGTATGATGCACATAAGCATGACCTAAAGGCTGACCTATGTTGTGGTTCACTAACAAGGCTGTTCGGGGGAGTGTATGGTCAATAGAGGCTGCTTTGCTTTTCACCTACTCCATAACACCGACAGCTCCCCCCCTAAAATAAGGGTGACTCAACTAGAGGTCGTGTACAACACGTGCACTATGGACTTGTTGCAGAAAGAAGGCCTGGGGGTAGACACATGATGCCAGATATAAAAGCGGCAACACATAGGATAAATACTGTACACAAAAAGCACGAAAACAATCCATAATGATAAGAAAATAACACCAAACAACACAAACAAAATGTTTATACACCCATAGTGTCAAACAAAGCCGATACGACTCCAAAATAAGCTCGAATTCTGAACAAGTCCCCAGCAGAGTCGCCAGAGCTGTCACACCCCTTTTTCGACTCCAAAAGAAAGAATTTTAAGTTCGAAAGGGTTTTATTGTTAAGTGACAGAAAAATAAAAAATTTGTTTCGAAAAAAAGGATTATTTACATTATTTTTTCTTATTCAGAGTCGCCACTTCGCATAATCCGGTGTGCCAAGTCACCTTTGGAAAATCCTTTTTGAAACAGTTTTGACTCTTTAATACTGGTTTGCGAACAGAGATTCCGGCTAAGGAATTCTATTGACCGAGGAAAAGGTGTTAGGCACCCCTCGATCCCGTGGTTTGACCACGATCGCTTGGCAGAGAGTATCGGCTAAATTGACATTACAAATGCATAAACCACACAAAGCACGCAAAATCAATCACTCAAGCAAACAAAAACAAAATAATCCAAAATATAATGTCCAGTCCAATTATTACAACCCGAAACAAAAAAGGTACTGAAAGTAAACCGACGCTAATCCTAAACTAAGCTCCAATGCTGTACCCGATGCCTTGGGCCTTTATCACGAACCTCCTTTGCGTACAAGATACCTCGGGGCATTCCCCAGCGAATAAGTACATAAGGCCTTGGGGCATTCCCCAGCTAAGTAAATACATTTTTTTTCAGTACGAGAAAACCAAACTATTCAATAGAACTTCAATCACTCAACAAAATTTCAAACATTCAACAAAATATTTAATCCTAACTTTGCCTACCCAAACCACGTTCTATCATGATACTATTGCGTTTAGTAACATCTACGAATCAGAATCAACCCTAATTTAACAACATTAATATCCAATTCAAATCAAACAAACTAATTAATAAACTCGAGTTAATATTCACTTCTGTCGAGTTTCCATCCCAACCCAAACCAATAAATCGTCAACTACCAAATCAATTTTTTAACTTGGTATCGAACATTAACCAACACGCAAATCAAGTGATC
>NC_061118.1:4889866-4898746 GCF_002878395.1 Capsicum annuum | reverse complement strand
ATGTCTTTTAATTCAGTGGTCTTAAACGTTGAAATTAACAAGTTGCCAAAAAAAAAAAACGAAAAGAATGTTCTCTCTAAAACAAATTTAAAGGAAAGTAACACAAACAAATTACGTACCTCACTCACCAAATCCATAAGACTAGAACCAAAACATTTCACAAGACATTCACTTGATTGAGGTGAAATTATCACCAACATTCCACCTTCAACAATCTCCTCAGCAGCTCAGCTCTTGCATTTAACAACATTTCCATGTCTTTTTCAAATTGTGCAACATAAGCATTCAACACTTCAACATTTGATGTACCTATGTAGTGTATCAATCCCTTATTCCATGCTGGAGATTTCTCATCTAACAACTCTTCTGGACACTTAGATAACCAATGTATGGCACAAGAACAATGTGCAAAATGTATCGATCGCGATGGAAATAATCTACCATGGAATGTGTTGGGTTCATAGTAATGAAAGTGTGTTGAAAGGAAAATGGAGAAATCCAGTGGAAGAGAAAAAATTGAGTTAACACCAAAAATGAAAAGTGTACTCAATTTTGGCAAGTTTACTCTTTCTCCCTCATTGGTGGAAGAAGAGAACTTTTTGGTGTTTATATTGTGAAACACTTACTCCACATGGTAAGTGAGACAAGGAAATAGAGATGCCTCGCGCCGTCGTCGTTGCTCGCTTGGCAATGGATTTGGATTTGGATTGATCGATGAGATCTTTCTTTTTGGACAAATTTTATTTGACGAAAATAATCCAGACTAAATCTGTAATACTCCATTAATAAATACATGCATGCAGTAACAGTAACAGATGCAATGTTCGACCTGAAATGGTGCCACTGTTTCAACGAATCGTTGCATTATTTCGCGAACTGGTGCACTGCTTCTGTATTTCTGTTTCTGAATTGGTGCAGATTTTTGAAACAATGTTTCCTGAAACTGATACATTGGTTCGAACAGATGCAACTCTTCAATGAAGTGATGCACTTTTTTGAACCAGTGCACTGTTCACGAAATAGTGTACTGTTTTAGAAAATTACTGCACTGGTTTAAGTGAATAGACATGCATTTTCAGGAAGAGTCACACACCTCTCATATGAACCAATGCCACCTTTTCAAAGGGGCATCTAGTGGCTATATAAACTTGGTTTCATCCACAGGTTAATGAGATAGAAAATACAAAAATTTTCAAATTAAAAACTTCTTCTTCTTGACTTAAAAGTACTCTAAGTGTGATCATTCAAACCGTAAGTGTATTCGAAGAATCCGCCTATTTGAGGTACTGCTATAGTCGGATTGAAGGCCAATTTATCCTGGGAGGAAGATTCCATAACCTCGGGTACAGTGAGGGGAATTATTCCTTAAGGAAAGTACATGAATTTGGACGACTTGGCCTTAGCTATTTCTGTTTCATCTTTATTTTCTGAAAAATAAATACACCTCTTGGAAAGGTCTTTTTGATCTTGTGTTGAGGGTATTTAATACTTCATTGTGTTCTTGTTCATACTTGAACTTGAGTTGAAGTTGTTGTTCTGTTATACAGATTCTACGTACCCGTATTGTTGAAAATAACAAAATGTTCCTAGAACTCCGAATGCATAGTAGGATCGATCGATGGGTAAAACATGTTGCATTGCAATGAAAATTTTTGGTCCAACTGAACATCCAAAATCTGCAATACATAATGTGTTTGAAGAAGATAACATGATTTTTTGATGTCAAGCTTTCGAGTAATTGCATCACCAGCATTACTAAATACTTAAGTGGCACTAATTAACATATTAATTAATTAATACCTGCGAATGGGAGTTTTTGAAGTAGCTATAAGGACCATCACCAGCATTCATAGGGAAAGATGTTGTCATTTTGAATAATAATGCTAATACATATATATATTTCTTCACCTTATTGCTCAGTATTTTCTTCACACATGCATGTTCTCATATAGAGATATAAAAGTTTAAGTACGTAATAACAATGAATTTGTAAAGATTTAACTTTAAAAATAAGGAAGAATTTTAAATATAGAAAAAAAAAAGAAAAATAATCATACCACAAATATAATTCAAATTGACGCGTCTCTCTTAGCCTCTAGCAATAAGGAAAGGAGGTACTGCATGACAAAACGTAAAAGTGATGATGCAAAATATATGTGTTCTTACAGTAAAAAGTATGTTTATGTTTACGTTATTATATTACAGTGTGAAGAATCTTTTAAAAGTGATTTAAACTTTTACACTTCATTAAAATCTTTGCAATAGATAAAATCATTTAATTTTAAATAATCAAACGTTACACGTGCGAGGCACATCAGACTAAACTAGTATATATATATATATATATATATATATATATATATATATATAAAGAGAGAGAGAGATTTATATACTGTAAATTCATAATATTATATAAAGTTGCATAATGTTTTTTTTTTTTTGGGAAATTCCAGGATAACCTACAGCCTCTACAATCCTCTGCCACAACCTCTACCTTTGGGTGAGCACTCTGTGGTGAGTACCTTTTGCGCACTTGGTAAACCCTTCGTTGTGCAATTGCTCGTAAATCACACAGGAGATGTAAACCGCACTAGGTAAACCCCATGCGACGAGCTAATAATGTAATTATTTTTTTCAAATGGTATATTTTTGAAAATATCCCAAAATAAATGCACATCGGTGAATGGAGGTTTGTGCTTGATTAGCTGGGAACCAATTTTAATATTACATAAATATAGTCAGTTAATCATATTTATCAAACTACTAAAAGTGATTATAATGAGACATTTCATAATCAAGCAACCAGAGAAATGTTGGCAATTTCACTAAAATGTTGCTTTATTTTGACTAAATGGCATTCATGTGTTGGACAGAAATAAATTCTTATTAAGTTATAATTTTTTTTTAGTTGTCCTTTTATAATTCTGTGACGAATTAATAAAATTATTTTTTTATTATAGCTATATATAATTTATAATCTCCAAAAAAATATTATGACAATTTTTTTATGGGTTAATTTGTAGTACTTATCAGCCTAATTCAGTTTTAAATGAGATAAATTAATAAATTTGAGTCAGTTAGACAAATCATGGTTTCATGAGTTAAATTTGTAATTTCTATATTTATGAGAGATTTTATACTATTTAAGTATTTTTCCTTATCACTTCAACCAAACAAGCTATTAAATTTTTTGCTTTATAAAAGCAGGAAATTAGCCTAAAACAAAAACTTAATAAAAAGTCTTGGATTTATTTGTTTAAATTTAATACACATATATTATAAATGTATTTACATTATATTAAATGTCTATATAGATAAGATCTATCAAAATCTAGTTGATCTATTCTCTCTCTACTCTTCTTCTTTATTCTTAGTTATTTCATAACACGTTATCAACATGAGACTCTGCTAAACATGGTGAGATTATAAATTTAAAGGTAATTTCAAGGTTAGTAATTCCTTATGTTATTTGTCTTTTGATACTAATAATATAATTATTGTTGGATTTGAGGAAAAATAATTGGTTTGAAACCATTTATATTTTAAATTTATTCCTCAAGAATAATATTATCAAAATAGATGATAATATGTTGAGATGATAATATATATATATATATATATATATATATATATATATATATATACACTATAAATATTCATTCTTGTTTTACGAGTTGACTCTCTCTCTCTACATATATAGATATATATTTACAGTTAACTTGTAAAACGAGAATGAATATTTAATACATCCTCTGTTCACTTTTATTTGTCACTAATTTCCTAATTGTGTTTCTACTTTCACTTGTCATTTTTGACATATCAAAAAAATAATTTCTTTTTTCCTATTTTACCCTTAGCATTAATTATCTTTTCTTTAAATTAATTTTAAGACAATGTAAACATTATTTTTATTAATGAAGTAAAACCAAATGCAGAAAATATCTTTTTAAAACATAACAAATGCAATTTAAATGATTTGATTGGAAGAAAAAAAAATGATCTATGCATAACTACTTAATGCACATGCTTGGTTGGATGTATAAGAAAAAATAATCTTGATATAACTAATGCAATATTTAGTTGACGGTTAATATTTATCATAAATTATTCATGAATTTATGTTTTATTTTATTTGTTAAATATATATAACGAGAAAGCTATTTTATTATCTTGCTTTTCTCAATCGTATGAGATATAAGGAAGGCATCCTATTCTCAAATGATTGATATGATTTGATCTCTTGTAATATTCTTGTAATTAAGTTGATAGGATTTTACTACAATTAGCATCTTCTGTTTTTGGTAGAATATCTCTTACCTTCTTGTATAAATAGTGAAACAATATGTGAATAATACACGTTGAAATTCAACCATCTTCTAAATCTTTCATAGTATCAGAGCTGCTCGCCTTACAGCATATCTAATTTTTTTTCCCAAACTCTGAGTCCTCCAGTACTTTCGTGTGCACATGGACCAAACCACTCAATCTTTTGTTGCACCAACAACAACCATTACTACTTCAGTTAACCCTTCAGCAGCGTCGTTAACATCATCTGCTACTGTTCATCTCTTAACAGGTCCCACCACTCTATATGTTATTGAAATAGATATCACTCTTCTTCATATTTCTAATCTTCCCTTATCATTTTGGTCATATGCTTTTCAAATTGAATCATATTTGATCAATAGAATGCCCACTCCTTTATTGAATAATGATTCACCATATCTTCGAATTTTTGGATCTTTTTCAAATTATAAGAAGCTTCGTGTTTTTGGTTGTCTGTGTTATTCTTGGTTGAGACCATATGCACAAAACAAACTACAACCTCGTTCATCTCCATGTTTCTTCCTTGGGTATTCTTTAAATCAAAGTGCATATAAATGCTATGATCTAGTCACATGTCTTCCATGGGTATTTTTCAAATCAAAGTGCATATAAATGCTTGATCCATTCACCTCAAAACTTTTTATTTCAAGACATGTAGATTTTGTGGAGCATGATTTTCCCTTTAAAACCATCCAATTCAGTGATGTTAAGGTGTCTGATGCTACTGTTGACCAGTGGACTCCTCATTTCATCATTCCACACTTACCCCTTTCTAACCCAACTTGTTCCTCCTCAACTACTGGACAATTGCTATTGTCTAGTACAAATTTGGTCGACCGTGAATGTCCTTTCGCTGGTCCAACCACTCCTATGGCTTTAAATGTCAGTATTCTATCATCAGATGAGTCAGTAAGATCATCAGTACATATTTCAGGTATGAGCTCCTCACCAAATTCATCTCCCACTTTATTATCTTCTAATCATGACAGGGACTTACGCAGAAACACTCATCCCATGATCATCCGAGCAAAGAATAATATTCATAAGCCAACACAAAAGTTATGCATGCACACCACTCTTTCTGAAACGAAAGACAACTCTCTCATCCAAGCCAATGACACTCCATCTAAAGTCCCTGTCAATATGTCCAACATCAAATCTGAGCCAAAGTATTATTCAAGAGCACTAAATGATCCTAATTGGAAGGTAACCATGGAAGATGAAATTCATGCATTACAGAAACAAGGCACATGAGAGTTCGCTCCATCTACTGCAAAGCAAAAGTTAGTTGTCTCTAAATGGATTTTTCGAGTCAAGCTAAATTCTAATGGGATGTTAAATAAATACAAAGCACGTCTTGTCGCTCAAGGATTTACACAATGACCGAACATTGATTATATTGATACCTTTTCTCTAGTTGCTAAGCACACTACAGTTTGAGTTATTTTAACTGTAGCCATTACCAGAGATTGGCCTTTGCGACAATTAGATGTTAATAATGCCTTCTTGAATGGTTAACTAATGGAAGAGGTTTATATGGCTCAACCTAAAGGTTTTTATTGACCAAACAAGGCCTCAACATGTCTGCAAACTCAATAAGGCAATTTATGGGCTTAAACAGGCACCATGAGCATAGTATTCAGAACTATAGAGCTATCTTCTAACTTTGGGTTTTCAAGTTTCTCAAGCCGCATTGTCTCTTCATTTACAATCAGTTGGGCATCACTATTTACTTGGTCGTCTATGTTGATGACTTTATTATTACTGGGAGCAATCCTAATGTTGTCGATAAGTTTATTTTGAGACTTGGGCAACGCTTCTTTATCAAAGATTTGGGCTCTCTTAATTATTTTCTTGTTGTTCAAGTTGTGAGAACATCTGATGGAATCTTCCTATCTAAGAAGAAGTATATTAATGATATAATTGCCAAGACACAAATGGCAGGTGAGAAAGTAGTGAATACTCCCATGTCTACTGGAAATGCATTATGCTTGGAGGACAACACACATCTTAATGATTTTAAGCTTTATCATATTGTAGTTGGCATCTTATAGTATTTGGCATTAACAAGACCAGATATAGACTTTGCCATAAACAAGCAAGCACAATTCTCCCATCATTCGACTAAAAATCATTGGTCTGCAGTCATACGTGTTGTTCGCTACTTAGTTGGAACGGTGAACTATGGTCTCTTTTTCCATCGTAAGTCTCCACTTGACCTTCATGCCTTCTCACACGCAGATTGGACAGGAAATAAGGATGAAAACTCTTCCACCAGTTCCTTTCTTGTATATCTTGGTAAAAATCTAGTCTCTTGGAGCTCAAAGAAACAACGGAATGTAGCTAGATCATCGACTGAAGCAGAATACCGCTCAGTTGCCTCTGCTACTGCTGAAATTCAGTGGATTCAGAATTTACTTTGTGAGATTGCTATTTCATTACCAAGGCATCCAGTTGTCTACTGTGATAATTTAGGTGCCACATATCTCGTTGCCAATCCGGTATTTCATACGCGGATAAAGCATCTCGAGGTTGATTATCATTTTGTTCGAACTATGGTTCAAAATGGCCAACTTCGTATTTCTCATATTTCTGGAAAAGATCAACTAGCGGATTTACTTACAAAAGCTCTCCCTAGTTCTTAATTTGCAAATCTTCGGTGCAAGATTGACGTTTCTGATCAATCGCCATCTTGAGGGGGCGTATAAGGAAGGCATCATATTCTCAAGTGATTGATATGATTTGATCTCTTATAATATTCTTGTAATTAAGTTGATAGGATTTTACTACAATTAGCATCTTCTATTTTTGGTAGAATATCTATTACCTTCTTGTATAAATAGTGAAACAATATGTGAATAATACACATTGAAATTCAACCATCTTCTAAATCTTTCATGAGAGACAGACATATTATGCATTCAAAGAGGATAAGCCCACAAGTTCAGGGTGAAAATATATGCTTAGATAGTGGTTTCATGTCAAGGCCAACGATGAAAGCTTGGGACGGAATCGTATGAGATGGAAGTTATTAACTGTAGCTTATTTAGCTTTAAAAATATGTATCTTATTTAGTCCGTAGCTTATTTAGCATCGCAAAAGTCAGAGATCTCCCCATTAATTAGAGATCCTTTAATCATAAATCAGAGATATCCTTTGTTACTAGGCTAGTAATTAGAAGACAATTAGAACTATTTTTTTTTATATAAAGTAACGTACACTCTACCGTTCCAATTAGTGAAAGAAATCACGATCCCTTTATCTTTAATGTTCTGAATCTCTCTTTATTCAACTTGATATCAGAGTCTCATTTTTTTCTCTTTCTAAGTTCTGAATATTCTATTTTTTTTTTCAAGAAAAGTCGTTTGTACAAAATCAAGGATCTCCCCTTTAATCAGAGATCCTTTAGAATAAATCAGGGATCTATTAGGTTACAAGGCTAGTAATTAGAACGGCTAGTAATTAGAATACAATTATGACCCCTTTCTTTGTATAAATTCAATGTATACTCTACTGTTCTAATTCGTGAAAGAAATCACGATCCCTTTATCTGTAATGTTCTAAATCTCTCTTTATTCAACTTGGTATTAGAGTCTTTTTTTTTCTAGTTCTGGATACGCAGTTATTTTCTTTGATAAAGTCGTTTGTACAAAATCAGGAATCTCCCCTTTAATCAGAGATCCTTCAGAAATAAATCATTTCAAATATGATTGTGTACTAACTTTTACTAAAGCTCGAGCAATTTTTCGAAAAGCTTCAAATATGAATGTGTGTTGACTATTTTAGTACATTATCATCATTAGTCCCCCCATGGAATCAGAGAGATGTTTTTAATAGATTCTTGGTTCAAGCAAAATAAATAGTATATCATAAAATATGAAAGAAAAGAGAAAATACATCATTTAAGAAGTTAGGTTAAAAATAATGAAAAAAAGTTCAGTAGCAACAATAAATAGCTATAAAGAAGAGTCACAAGAACAGTAGAAACAACAAATAATATAGCAAGCGAAGTAAAAGAAATGCAGATAATAATGACAATATTTTAAGGAAAAATTAGTTAGACAATGCTCGACTAGTTACTAAACTTCTTCCATAGATTCCTCCCTAGAAATTCATTTACGCTTCAAAGCAACAAACAATTGACATGATTTCTCATAATTTGCTTTCATCCATGTCGAAATCTCTTCACTTTTTAGAATAGTCCTTGCACAAGCTTCTTTTGCTATTTCACTTCCAAAGTGATTTATTATTAGTCCTTCTAAAACAGCCCTTAGATTTATCATAAAAGTCTTTGCATCAGCCTCATCCACAAGCTTTGATTTGGCATATGTCAACTCCATTATCTCAATACTAAAAAAACCATTTTTCTCCACCACTTTAGTCATATCTTCAGGAGAAGGAAAATACATTGGAAAATTGAATGAGTCAACTAAAGATTCGTCTAACTTTCCCTGTGTCAAAAAAGAAATAGACATCAAAGTTCATTTATTACTTGTACATGTTTAGTGTAATAATTTTGTGTTGATGAACACATTTACTTACCTCATTCACCAA
>NC_061118.1:4877963-4886866 GCF_002878395.1 Capsicum annuum | reverse complement strand
GCTTTATAAAAGCAGGAAATTAGCCTAAAACAAAAACTTAATAAAAATTCTTGGATTTATTTGTTTAAATTTAATACATATGTTATAAATGTATTTACATTATATTGAATATCTATATAGATAAGGTCTATAAAAATCTAGTTGATCTATTCTCTCTCTACTCTTCTCCTTATTCTTAGTTATTTCATAACATGTTATTAGCACGAGACTCTGCTAAGCAAGGTGATATTATAAATTTAAGAGAAAATGGTCAAAAGCCCCCCAACCTTTACCCCCAAATTCCAACTACACACTTATACTTTGTTGAGGTCCTATGACTCCTCCTGAACTATTTTAAAGTGAAATTATTACTCCTCTGAACTAGTTTAAAGTGGAATTATTACCACCCCGAAAACTGACAACTAGTCATTTGGGCATGTGGTGTGATGCATGCGCTGCCACGTCATGCCACGTCATTTTTTTTTTACTCTAAAAAAATTAATTATTTAACATTATTATTTCCTTTTTTGTTCTCCTTTCCCATTTTGCTCCATTTTCTTCTTCAACCCAATTTCATCTTCTTCGATCAAAAATAGAATTCTTGGGAAAAGAAATGGCGGGTTAATGAGTGTGTAAATGTACCTCACACATACACACGTATGTTCTTCTTCAACCCATTAATGGCGGATAAATGCTCCTCAAAGATTTTCATCTCTTTTCAAAAAGATTTTTCTTTCATAGTTGTTGGTGTCAGTCTTGTATGATGTGTCTAAGTGAAAAACCCAAAAAAGTTTTTATTTTCATCGTCCGTCTGTAATCGCATCTCTCAAGTGAAGTCTTAGTTTGTTTTAATCCTTAAATGTCCAACCTGGACGAACTACGCACCCCTGATTCTCCTCTCTCGTGAGTGAGATACGTAGGCAGCCTATTGTTGGTTCGGGGATCTTATTTAAAAATTCAAAACAAAAAATTTACTCTTCACTTAGAGTAGGCGTTTCACATACATCTTTAAAAGAAAACCACAAAAATGATTTTCCTTTTATAGGTTCAAGTTTCATTTTCATATGAAATTTAAAATTGAAAACCCAAAAAAGAGTTTCTTTGGTAATCATAGGTTTCATTTTGTATAGGTTTAAACCTAAAAGAATGCAAAAAGATATTTTCGGCAATTCTTTTGATAATTGGTTATTTTCTTTTTCTTCTTAAAGTTTCAAGAAAAAAAAAGAAAAAAAGAGAGGAAAAAAAGTTTGGTTGGCCATTTTGGCAAAACTTCATGAACTACGCACACTTGATTCTCCTTTTTCGGGGGTGAGATACGTAAGCACCCTTCTTGGGTTCGGTGATCTTTTCTAAAAGAAAAAAAGGTTTTGAAGAAAAAATGTTGAACTCTAACATATTTGTTGCCTCTTGTTCAGTTAGTTTAAGGTGGTTGGTTTGTGGCTTCCTGACTGGTCCTCCACATCATACCAAATTCAAGGAAGGGTTAAGTGTGTCCAACAAGAATATAAAGAGTGGCATCATGGATGAAACAAAGATTCAGGAAATTAAGAGTTTAAAGGAAGAAGATTTGAGACTGAGACAACAAATGATGGAAATGTACCGAGCTTGGTCCAGTGGGATGCCTCCACCTGAGTTCCCCATTTTTGACCCTGCAAATACCTTGAGTCTTCCACCAAAATTGCAAAGTCAGTTTCCTATTATGGTTGATGCACTACAGCATGCCTCAAAATCTATTCCACGATGCACCTCAATACTTCCACCACTCTTTCTTTAGCTTCTCAGTATAAGTCTACCACATTCACATCACCACATACTATTTGTGCTTTTGTTGCTCAATATTCTACTAATACTTCCACTTTGGCTATCAATCCAACTATTGTGCTTCTCCAGTCCACTAGTGAATCCACGTTCAATACTCGTGATGATCATTGTTATACTCTTGAGCCTACAGTTAAGTTAAATGGACTACAAAAATTTCTTACTAAGAATCCTAGCATGCTAGAAGACCCAGAGAAAATGGTTGGGAAAGTTTAGAGTGTAGAAAATGATATAAAAAGTTTCTTTGGACTTGTGGGCTATGAAGATGTTTCATATAAAAACTGGGGCATATTTTCAAGTGTTAACCTTCCTCAAAGCTTTGAGACATCAAAATTTGAGGAGCTTGGTAGACAGAATGATTCTGTGAAACATTTGGAACGATATTGCAATCATTCAAGGAAAACTAAAGGAAAGAAGAAGGAAAACACATCTGTTGTCGTGACTGGGCCAAAGCAGAGTTTGAGAGATCCAATTCACCAATACTGTCAGCCTCAATCCCGAGCTAACATGTCAAATCCACTTATTCATCTGCAATAAGGTTCCTCTTTTCAAAATCCAAGGAGTTCCATTCCACCTCCTCAATGTCCTTTGAACAATGCACAATTGTGTACCCATTCGTCTTCTTATTCACAATGGCGTGCACCTATCCCTCAACATCTTCCTCGACCCCAACAAATTTACCAAGGAACCTCTAAATTCAAGTTTCATCAGAGTCCAGAGTTCTCTAAGAGGGGGAAGAAAAAGGATAATTTCACTCCTATTAGGGAGTCCTATGCCAGTTTGTTCCAGAGATTGAGACATAGGGGTATGATTACTCCTCTTCTTGGGTATATACCTAACCCACATTCAAGAAATTTTAATCCTAATGTATGGTGTGCATATCATTTTGATGTTCAGGGTCATAGTACTGAAGATTGTCGTAGTTTGAAAAGAGAAATAGAAAAGATGATTCAAGATAAGTTAATTGTGGTGCAAAACATTGGCCCCTAGACCATCCCACAAAGTTCTTCACCAGCATGCGGTACTATACAATATGTGGGAGGAAATGAGTTAATCATGAGGAACCAGAACTTATTTGTTGAAGAAAATGTGTCTTACAGTGGTGGAAGCTCTAGTCATGCTGATATACAAATCAGTGGCTAATATGTCAGGCTAAGCAATTGAGAAGTCACCCCTTTCCCTACTAGGAAGAGGTCTGGTAGTTTGTTTTATTTTTTTTTTCTATTATCCAAATTATTTCAGGGTGGTAGTTCGGGATCTCTCTTGTTTTGTCCCTTTTGTCGTTTATTGTCAAACCTTTTCTATCTTTTATTTCAACTAAATAGAGTTTCCCCTTTTCCTTTGTGTTTAAATATATGTTATTTGTTTCTTTTCTTTACATAGTACATTTTATGTTGGCTTTAGTGATATGACATGCTGGCGGAATTCTTCGCTAGATCTTAAAATACAATTTGAGCATGAACTTTGAATCAGAGAGCTAAGGTTAGAAAAAGCATGTGAGAAATAGGTAGCGTGTTAAGACATTTGGTGACCATGTTGAAACCTTCTTTCAAAATTAAGGCAATTGTTTTGAGAATCACCAGAATAACTAGGTCATCAATTGTAAGGTATGCCTCAATTAGGTCAAACAGTGGATGCATGATCCTATATCAAGAGGAACAGAAAGAAAATTAGCTCCACAAAATCATGAGTCATTCAATGTAAGAAATGTACAACAAAAGTGGAGTTGTATGATAGAAAAGCACAGAAGAAGTAGTGACGCACAAACTCAGTCAAAGTTAATGTTGTAAAATATGTCGCACATGATCTTCATCTCCAACTTCCAAATTACATGTTATGTACTTGCATTTTCAAAGATTGAAATGAAGAAGGCATTTCATTCTGTTATCCAAACATTGTGTCATCCTTTGTTTATCCCATTTGAGCCTTAGTTTTATTTTATTTCATACACATCTTTTGGAATCAATATAGAGTCAAAAAATCTCAAAAGAAAAGGTGTCGAGCAAAACAGTAGAGTCAGAAAAGTTTCAAAAAAAAAAAAGAAAAAGAAAAGCATCAAGAAAAATAAAGTTAGAAAAGTCCCAAAGAGAAAAAGAGTCAACAAAAGAAAAAAATCAGAATCAAGCAAAAGAACAAGCTGCCAGAACTACGCGTGACCCCGATTCTCCTCTTTTGGGGTGAGATACATACGTTTCCCTACTCAGGGCTCGGTCCAACCAAATAAAATTTAGTATTGCCAGTCAAAAGAAACTGGGGCATGAGTTGATCCTCATTGTTTGAGTCGATTCAAAAAGTTGAAAGTCCCACCCCACTTCAAGTGTCGTTTGGTCCCCATGCCATCATTTCTTTCTAACCCTATCCAAAGGCCAAGTTACAACCAAAGAAAGACCTTCAGATAAATCTTCAAGAATGCTCAGGCTAAGCATGCAATGGATGTGGATAACACATTTTGGGATTTACTTGTCTTCCTCAGTATAAGGAATCAGGAGATAAATAAAAATGAGAGAGTTTTATCGGTGAAAACCCTCACGAGCACTGTAAGATGACGGTGAGTTGAGATAAATAAAAATGAGAGAGTCTTATCGGTGAAAACCCTTAAGGGCACTGTAAGACGACTGTGAGTTGAGAAAAATTAGAACAAGAATCTTATTGGTAAAAAACCCTCTCGGATACTATAAGGCAATGGTCAGGTGATAAAAGGAACCACTAGCCGAATGAGGTCTCCGAATGCAATTGGCCCAAGAAAGCAACTCACTTTTAGGGTCATTAACTTAACAAAAATTTGTGAGAGTTTTGGATGGAAAGATCAGGCAGTTTAATCCGATATGCATGTCATAATCATTAGAGTTGACTATCATTTTCTGATAAACTTTTCTTTCATCTTTTTCAATAGGGACATTCAATATCATTTTTTTCTTTTCTATAATTATATTTTTATTTTTCTTGAGTCAGTTATCCAAATAAAATCATTATCATTTTTATATTGTCTTTGAGTCAAGTCTATGTCAAAATAAGTGACAAAAGATTTCAAAACTGGCTACCAGTTTCTTCAATTGTACAAAGCAAAGCAGAAAGGCCAACGCATGAAAGAGAAATGATTGTGAGCCAAAATGAGGCAAGCAGAAAGTTTTGTCAACAAATAAGTCTGGGAACTCATGAAATACCAAGGTTCCAAGGGGTATACCTGAGAAACATGGCAAAGCAGAGATGTTGTGTTTGTCTCAGTCACTCTTAATAATCTGAGTTTGGTCAACGAAGTAGCAAGTCAATGACACATGCTAATGGTTGGAAGCAAGATTAAATGTGATGACAGCAAGAGCGTTTGCCACGAAAGCCAAAGCCACAAACCAGCCACCATGTTTTTAAACTCACAACCTTTCTTTGCATGAAATAGGAACACATGTTACCTTCAAATCAAGGATTTCAAATCCTAAACATCAAGGCCCGTAATTTCTCACTTTTACAAATACAAGAAGCAATGTTGCTGCACAGGTTTGATAATTAAATTATGATAAAAATTCATCATCTTATATCCATTAGAGACACACTTTCTTGTCTAGGGATTTTAGTTTTCATTTGCTGGATGATACACTTCTTAAATTGAACCTTCACTCTTAGAAGATGTACCTTTTAGTCGAGTCATTCCCTTTGATTCCTATAAGACGTACCTTTTAGTCGAATCATCTCCTTTGATTCCTATAAGACATACCTTTTAGTCGAGTCATTCCCTTTGATTCCTATAAGACGTACCTTTTAGTCGAGTCATTCCCATTGACCCCTAAAAGACGTACCTTTTAGTCAATTTATTCCCTTTGATTCCTATTAGACGTACCTTTTAATTCGAGTCATCTCCTTTGATTCCTATCAGACATACCTTTTAGTCGAGTCATCTCCTTTGATTTCTATAAGACGTACCTTTTAGTCGAGTCATTCCCTTTGATTCCTATAAGACTTACCTTTTAGTCGAGTCATTCCCTTTGACCCCTAGAAGATGTACCTTTTAGTCGAGTCATTCCCATTGATTCCTATAAGACGTACCTTTTAGTCGAGTCATCTCCTTTGATTCCTATAAGACGTACCTTTTAGTCGAGTCATTCCCTTTTATTCCTATAAGACATACCTTTTAGTTAAGTCATCTCCTTTGATTCCTATAAGACGTACCTTTTAGTCGAGTCATTACCTTTGATTCCTATAAGACGTACCTTTTAGTCAAGTCATTCCCTTTTCCCCCTATAAGACGTACCTTTTAGTCGAGTCATTCCCTTTGATTCCTATAAGATGTACCTTTTAGTCGAGTCATCTCCTTTGAGTCCTATAAGACGTACCTTTTAGTCGAGCCATTCTCGTTGATTCCTATAAGACGTACCTTTTAGTCGAGTCATTCCCTTTGTCCCCTAGAAGACGTACCTTTTAGTAGATTCATTCCCTTTGATTCCTATAAGACATACCTTTTAGTCGAGTCATTCTCCTTGACCCCTAGAAGACGTATCTTTTAGTCGAGTCAATTCCTTTGATTCCTATCGGACGCACCTTATAGTCGAGTTATTCCCCTTGATTCCTATAATGATGTGACTTTCGTAAAAGTCCTTTGATGATAAACTGGGGGAAAATTTAACTCTTGTGTTGGAACTTCACTTTCCTGGCATATGAAATCTCTTTATAGTAATCTTTGTTTGGGATAATTTTCTTTCTAGTTTTGATGTGATTTCAGGAGCCCGCCCGAAGCATAGGGCGAATAAATGGAAAATCAAGCAGCAACGTGAAGAAATTGAAAGTCAAGCAACAAAGTGAAGAAGTTGAAAGTCAAGTAACAAAGTGGAGAAAATGAAAGTCAACAGATCGAAAATAGCAAATCAGGAGCCCGCATGGAGAACAGGGTGATGAAATTGAAAACTAAGCAACAAGTTGAAGAAATTTCAAATCAGGAGCCCGCCTGAAGAATAGGGTGATAAAACTCAAGTCAAGAGCCCAACAGAAGCTACGTAGATAGGATTTTGTAATTTCATTTATGTTTTTAACTTGTAATTTTCATTTTTGATGTAATAACAGAGCCGCAGACCAGAACCTCGATGGGACCTCACTTGACTCTCCAACTAGGCATAATCCATCTCCTTCCAATCCTTTGAGATAACTGTCACTCGATTCCCTCATTACTTGGGTAGGTAGGATGTCCTAAGTCAAGACCTGGTTTCCCTCCTTCTTCGTGCTCCGTGCTTTTGAATAAAGGTCAGGACAAAATTCTGTCTCGTTGTCTACTGCGTTGTATGAAAACACCATGTATTGACATCCAAAGAGGGCATGATGTAGACACGCAATTTTGTCCTTTCCCAAAAATATTTTAAACATTTTTATTTTATTTTTATTTTTTTATTTTTATTTTTATTTTATTCACCTTACCATACTTTTGTTTAATTGATAATTTCTCCCCCAAAAAAGAATTGAAAATAATTAAATACATAGCATCTTTGTCACCTTATTATGTCACCTCAACACCTCACTTTTCATTTATCATTGGATACATGCAAAAGGCACACACCCTACTCATTTTTTCACACGCCACCCTCATCTTTCCACATGCCACACACTTATTCCCACAAGCCACCAATTATATGCTGCCACATAGGATAATAAATAAAGAAAAAGAAAAACCAAATAAAAAATATAAAAGGAAAATTCTAAAAGAGGAAAAGGGGGAGGCTTATTCTTTCATCATCATCTTCTCCACAATAACAATAATCACCAAATCATCTTCCTCACAAGAAGAACAAAAAAAACCGAGGGAGAGAAGAGAGAATCGCGTGAGAGAGAAAAAAATCGAGAGAAAAATAGTATCGTGAACAATGTTGTGGACAGTACCGTGAACAGTATCGTGAACAGTGTTGTGAACAATATCGTGAACAGTATGTGAACAGTATCGATTTTCGGGTTCGATTTGATTTACGGAGCTTCAGTTTTGGGTCTCAAATTTTTCAATACGGACTTGGAGTTCGTCATTGTTGAGGTCTTATTAGGAATTCTATAGTCTGGGCTTTCTTGATTTTATTATGAACGAAATCGATTCTTCAAAGGTCCATCTCTCAACTCTACTTTTTTTTATATCGAAGTTGGTTAATATCGTGATTTTGTGGTGCGGTTTTGAATATTTCGAGCAAAATGTTAATTGCTGTTGTGGATATGAATGATTGGTATGTTTAAATGTTTGAATCTTCGTTGGGGTATGTGTTGCTGATTTCAAATTTTGAAAAAGTGATTTGATAGTCGAACTAGTTTAATAATGTGGTTAAAAATGGATTTGGGGATGAAATTGAGAAATTGATTAAAGAAAAAAAGTTGAATTTAGATTAGCTTTGGTTTATTGTTGTTTTGTTTAATTCGTAATGAGCATGAATATTGTTGAAATGTGATAAAATTATGATATGTTGAAATGGATAGGCGAATGTTGGTTCGGGTAGGCAAAAATTTAGGAATAAGTTTTCTTGTTGATTGTTTGAATGTGGAATTTGAGTTGAATGGTTTGGTTTTAGTTTTTGCATTTGGAAATGTATTCATTTAATCGGGGAATGCCCCGAGATCACTTGTATTGATTCATCGGGGAATGCCCCGAAGTATTTTGTATTTGGAGGACGACTGTGATGAAGGCCCGAGGCATCGGGTAGCATGGGAGCGTAGTATAAAATTAGTGTAGGGTAGAATAAGATTTACATTTTCACATTCTTTTTCTATTTTGGACTGTATAATTGGACTAGACATTGTTTTTTGATTTGTTTGCTTGATTGATCGTTTATTTATATTTGGTGTGGTTTATACATTCATAGTGTCCAAATTAGCTGATATACTCCACCAAGCGATCGTGGTCGAACCACAGGATCGTGGTCAATAGAATTCCTTAGCCGGAATTCTGTTCACGGATCAGTTTTATAGAGTCAAAACCATTTTGAAAAAGGATATCCACGAGTGACTTGGCACACCTGATTTATACCAAGTGGCGACTCTGAGTTTTGAAACTAATGAATCCTTTTACGAAACAATTTTCATCTTTTGTCACTTTAATAATAAAACCCTTTCGAAACTTAAAAATCAATTCTTTTTGGGAGTGAAAAAAAGGG
>NC_061118.1:4875531-4877863 GCF_002878395.1 Capsicum annuum | reverse complement strand
CTTGTAAAACGAGAATGAATATTTAATACATCCTCTGTTCACTTTTACTTGTCACTAATTTCTTAATTGTGTTTCTACTCTCCCTTGTCATTTTTGACATATCAAAAAAATAATTTCTTTTTTCCTATTTTACCCATAGCATTAATTATCTTTTCTTTAAATTAATTTTAAGACAATGTAAACATTATTTTTATTAATGAAGTAAAACCAAACACAGAAAGTATCTTTTAGTTGACGGTTAATATTTATAGTAAATTATTCATGAATTTATGTTTTATTTTATTTGTGAAATGTATATAACGAGAAAGCTATTTTATTATCTTGCTTTTCCCAATCGTATGAAAGAGACGCATTATGCATTCAAAGAGGATAAGCACACAAGTTCAGGCTGAAAATATATGCTTAGATAGTGGTTTCATGTCAAGGTCAACGATGAAAGCTCGGGACGAAATCGTATGAGATGGAAGTTATTAACTGTTGCTTATTTAGCTTCATAAAATATGTATCTTATGTAGTCCATAGCTTATTTAGCATCGCAAAAATCAGAGATCTCCCCATTAATTAGAGATCCTTTAATCATAAATCAGAGATATCCTTTGTTACTAGGCTAGTAATTAGAAGACAATTAGAACTACTTTTTGTTTTTGGTATAAAGTAATGAACACTCTACTGTTCTAATTAGTGAAAGAAATCACGATCCCTTTATCTTTAATGTTCTGAATCTCTCTTTAATCAACTTGATATCAGAGTCTCATTTTTTTCTCTTTCTAAGTTCTGAATATTCAGTTTTTTTTCCAGCAAAGTCGTTTGTACAAAATTAGAGATCTCTCCTTTAATCAGATATCCTTTAGAATAAATCAAGGATCTATAAATTTACTAGGCTAGTAATTAGAAGACAATTATGACCCCTTTCTTTGTATAAATTCAATGTATACTCTGCTGTTCTAATTCGTGAAAGAAATCATGATCCCTTTATCTGTAATGTTCTAAATCTCTCTTTATTCAACTTGGTATCAGAGTCTCATTTTTTTCTCTCTAAGTTTCGGATACTCGGTTATTTTCTTTGGCAAAGTCGTTTGTACAAAATCAGGGATCTCCTCTTTAATTAGAGATCCTTCAGAAATAAATCATTTCAAATATGATTGTGTACTAACCTTTACTAAAGCTCAAGAAATTTTTTGAAAAGCTTCAAATATGAATGTGTGTTGACTATTTTAGTACATTATCATCATTAGTCCCTCCATGGAGTCAGAGAGGTGTTTTTAATAGATTCTTGGTTCAAGCAAAATAAATAGTATATCACAAAGTATGAAAGAAAAGGGAAAATACATCATTAAAGAAGTTAGGTTGAAAATAATGAAAAAAAGTTCAGTAGAAACAATAAATAGTTATAAAGAAGAGTCACGAGAACAATAGAAACAACAAATAATATAGCAAGCGAAGCAAAGGAAAATTAGTTACTAAACTTCTTTCATAGATTCCTCCCTAGAAATTTATTTACGCTTTAAAGCGACAAACAATTGACATGATTTCTCATAATTCGCTTTCATCCATGTCGAAATGTCTTCACTTTTGAGAATAGTTCTTGCACAAGCTTCTTCTGCCATTTCACTTCCAAAGTGATTTATTATTAGTCCTTCTAAAACAGCCCTTAGATTTATCATTAAAGTCTTTGCATCAGCCTCATCCACAAGCTTTGATTTGGGATATGTCAACTCCATTCTCTCAATACTAAAACAACCATTTTTCTCCATTCATCTAACTTTCCCCGTGTCAAAAAGAAATAGACATCAATTTCATTAATTACTGAGATAATACCCTACTAGCCCCTAAACTATACCAAAACAGTAGAGACACACTCCAACTTAAAAAGGGATCCTATTAGCTCTGAACTAATTAAAAGTATAATTTTGATACCCTTAGTATCTACGTGGCGCATACATGGCACAACACACTGAAGTGTCCACGTAGGCACACGTGTGTGCCACATATGTGCCACATAGACACTAAGGGTGTCAAAATTACACTTTTAATTAGTTCAGGAGTAATAGGACCCCTTTAAGTTGAGTTGTGTCATAGCTTTTGGGTATACTTCAGGGGCTAAAAGGGTATTTTCTCTTTATTACTTGTACATGTTTAGCGTAATAATTTTGTGTTGATGAACACATTTAATTACCTCATTCACCAAATCCATAAGACTAGAACCAAAAAAAATCATGAGACGTGTGTAACTTGCAAATGGTGTAACAAGCACCATCATTCCACCTTCAGCAATCTCCTCAGCGCTTGCATTTAACAACATTTCCATGTCTTTTTCAAATTGAGCAACATA
>NC_061118.1:4864864-4872531 GCF_002878395.1 Capsicum annuum | reverse complement strand
CTTATATACTAATTTATAAAACATATACACTTGTATACGTTAAATATATACGTCTATAGAAGATATATACACACCATTCAATATATATGTACTACTTTAAAATTAAATAAACTATATACTACAATATATATGTATTACAATAGATAGATAGTAATATTATACTAATTTATAAAACATATACACATGTATACATTAAATATATACGTCTATAGAAGATATACACACACCATTCAATATATATGTACTACTTTAAATAAAATATGTACTATTCTAGAATAAACATTTATATATACTACAATATGTATATATATATATAGTTATATACTACTTTGTAAAACATATACACTTGGATACATTAAATATATACTTTAAATATACATGTGTATAGAAGATATATACAATAATATACAAAACATATGCTACTTATAATAAATTAATAATACTTGATAGTTAATTAATGAATGTTGAATTTTATTGATTGCAAAATGATCCAAAATTTATAATTTACATGAATAAAAAATCTACAAATTATGCATCATTTTTTCCAACTCATCCATGTTAATATTAACATGAACTTGCATAGGATAGTCAAAGTCAATAGGGGCAAACCCATGCATTTGACTTGACTCTGCTGAGTTCTGCCGCGAAGTCATAATTTCTTCAAGTTTCTGCTCATCCTTCGGCTCCGGTTCTATTCCTTGATTTCTTTTTTCTGCTCTAATCCAATCTCTGAGGCAAACTAAAACATTCATTGCATTGCTTCCCAATGAGTGTCGGTTGTCGTCCCTGACTAAAGGCGCTCTCTGATGCAACGGTTGACATTGGAACATTCAAGATATCTCTAGCTAATCTTGAAAGCACAGGATATTGTAATTCATTATTCCTCCACCAATCCAATGCGTTGATCCGTCGTCTGCGATCCTCTGGCTGCGACCGAAGATAATACTTAAGCTCTTCCCGATAAGTTGATGTGTAAGCTCCCTCATCAACACTGTTCCAACAGGGTAAATCATAAAAGGAATCAGGAAAATCATAATGTGCCGGCCTTTTAGAAAATGATGGCACTTCGGGAGGATGAGGAGCGACAGTTAGACTGATATGTGTCGGTACAGCTAAATCAACTAAATCAACATAGTGGTTATATAATTTATCTATGTAAGCATTCGCATCAGACGTAGCCGTCCACAAATTAGGTTGTACTTGTTCAGAATCATTATTAGTATTTATTTTTAAGTTACGATAAATAAGAGTACTAAAGTGGCACATAGTATGGTATTTAATGCACAGATTTAGCATAGCACCAACCAAGAAAATAGGGGGAATCGGGAAAAAATATTTTTTAAATTTAGTAAACATGGCACCAACAGCATTTCCATAACCTTCTTTATTTTTATATTCTTTGAGCAAACCAAAAATATCGGTTATACATCCCAAAATACTACAGACAGTAGGATAATAAGCACCGAAAAATTCAACCGTAGCTACATAAATTATTTTTCAAAACTTAACAAGATCATTAATTACTGCCCAATCAGAATCAAGTAGCATGCAATTGGCAGAATCAACAAATGAACCACAATGTTGATTAAAAACTAATGTAATAGGAACTCTATATTTATAACAAGTTTTTAAAAAATCATATGTAGAATTCCATCTAATATCAATTTCCTTAGGCATCAATATCGGTGCAAGTCCATTTTCTTGACATTTAACTTTAAATTCTTTAATTCTCGATCTACGATTATTTTCTTGTATAAAACCAACAGCAAGACGGATTTTTTCAATATAAATCTCAAAAAACTCAAAATCATCTTTTACAATTAAATTATATATATGACATGCACACTTAATATGAAAAATTTCAGGTAACGGCAGTGATAGCTTCGATTTCAACTCTGTTATAGCTGTCTTGTTGTTAGAAACATTATCAAAAGCAATACATAAGATTTTATTTTCGATATCATAAAATGCTGCAACTTTATGTATCGAGTCAGCAATAAATTGTCCATTATGTTTACGATCTTCATCATATAAAAAAGCAAGAATACGTTTTTGCATCACAAAATTACTATCCATCCAGTGACAAGTAACGGTTAAATAATCATTTTTATTTATAGCACGACCAAGATCAGAAGTTAGGGATATTCTACATTGAATATTTTTAATAATGTAGATAAATAAAACTAATATTGTGAATGAAGTCTAAAAATATCAGACCGACAAGTACTTCTACAAAATACCACTAAAATTAGGATTATAAATTGCTTGAATATAATGAATAAAAGCATCAGAAGAAGGAAAACTAAAAGGCAAACAACCTACAGCTACCATTTTTGCTATTTCTTCCCGGTCCCTCAATTTATTATGCTTCTTCATTACGCGACCGGTTGTTGGGTCCATTCTAGTTTGTGTGGGCCCACCAATAGCCTCACCACCTTGTGCAACTCTCTTTGGTGTTCTTCAGCTAAATGTCTCATTAACATACCAGTACCCCTTGCTTGCCTCCTCTTTTATGCTTATATATTTTTTGACAACTATTGCATTGCATCTCAGTATTTGATATACGTTCAAAAAATTGCCATGCAACACTAGTTTGTTTACGAACTCTTGGGGCACGGGGAGGATGGGGAGGGAGATTAACCGATTCGGATCTAACGCTAGCATTTCCTACTTTGGGTGTCTCACCAATATTTTCATCATCTTCATCTAAATCAACCGCATCTACTTCATTTTCTTCTTCTATACCATAATTTTCTTGAACTTCTAAATAATCCATATCGTGAGCACCTACACGTATTTCTTCCTCAAAAGGTTGACTAAGTGGTACCGGAGGCGAGGCACACGGGTATATCTAGTACTTGAAGTACCTCTACCACTAGTAATTCTCTTTTTGCTACTACTACTGCTTCCAGGACAAAAAATTTTGACACTTTTACCAAGGTTTCTTAATTTATCCATAGTATAAATCAAACTAAAAAATATTCAAAATACACAAAAAGTAATAAAAATAAATATTCAATAATTAATACACTAATTAAAAATTAAAAGTAAGAGATAGAACGACAATACCAAATTTTGGAAGTATCCGAAGGTTGCGACTTTAGAAACTTCCACTTGTACTTAGTAATCGCAAAATTAAAAAAATTAAAGTGAGCACTTTAGAAATTAAATATATAGAATATTTGAGAATTGAGAATTGAGAAATGAGATTTGAGAGAGAATGAGATTTGAGAGAATGAAAAATTGTGTGGAAAATGATTTGAAAGTGTAGGGTATTTATAGAAATTTTTTGGGGGTTAAAAAATGATTTTAAATAAAAAAAACTTTTATTTTAATATTTGGGCCCAAACTAACCATTAGAGCCATTGGTCCAACGGCTAGTTTGGCCCAATTTTCCAAAATCTTACAAAAATAAATAAAAAAATAACCGGGCTTATCCGAGCCGGGCCGGGCCGGTTAACCGGCGGGCCATAACCGGGTTGGGTCCGGATTAACCGGGCCCAAATCCAAAACCCAACCGGACCAAAACTCGGGCCCTAAAAGCCCTTGGGCTTACCGGGCCGGGTCAAACCGGTCCGGTTTCCTTTAGTGGGCCGGTTCGGGCCGGCCCGTTTGACACCTTTAGCTTATATAGAGTTCAACTATATAAAAAAACGGCCAACATCCAAAATGAAAATTTTAACTTTGAAAAAATGTCATATGTGTTGCAACAATAAAGATAACTTGATATATCGCTTTATATACAAAAATATACTCAATATGATCTCATTAATGAAGTTTCGACCCTATATAAGCACGCACACGAAAATAAAAAATGAAAATATGAGTGAAAATTGATTGATTGTATGTCCTAACAAAAGATGATTTCAATCAAATAATTAATTGGTATTGTGGACAAAATTTGTATAGTAAATTATTGGAGATATTATTTTCCTTTCTATTAGTACAATTTAACACCTTTTTGCACTTGTCACAACTACCTGACTAATTCGTATTCGTGCCGGGTAGGGGCCCATTTGGGGGTAGAGCTCCCAATAGAGTTTTTCTCCATATCCAGGATCGAACCATCGACCTTTGGTTAAGGGTGGAGCAGCCCCATCCGCTGTACCATGTTGGTTACTTTATGGTTATCTTTAGTTACTATTTCTTTGGGTATCACAAACACATTTAGATGTAAGGTTTGACACTTTGACACCCTCCCTTCAATCCATAGTTATTAGGACCTAAGATATAAAATATACCTACTTTGGTCCTCTCACTTGAGTAGTCAGGTCAGTTCGGTGCACTAAAGCTTCCGCAATACGCAGGGTTAGAAAAAGGGTCCCACCCACAAGGGTGTATTCTACGCAGTCTTACCTTGTATTTCTGTCGGAGGCTGTTTTCAAGTCTTGAACCCGTGACTTTACCAGCTACTCCAAGACTCTCTTTCAAAGAAGGGATGCAACACGAGGACTTTCCAGGGAGTCTCCCATTCTAACACTACTCTCGCTCAAGCACGCTTAGCTTCGAAATTCTAATGGGATCCAATGCGTTAGTGTTGGTATGATCGCATCCTGAGTAGTCTTCTTGACAAAAAAAATGTATGGCAGTAGAACAATGTGCAAAATGTATCGATCGCGATGGAAATAATTTACCATGGAATGTTCATGGAACTCCGAGTGCATAGTAGGATCGGTCGATGGGTAGTGATCGAAAGAGGGCGTTGAAATCATTTAAAAATACTTGGAATTCAAGAATATTGGTATTATGGTATTTTTCTTTTAGAGATTGTACAACATGTTGCATTGCAATGAAAGTGTTTGGTCCAACTGAACATCCAAAATCTGCAATACATAATGTGTTTGAAGAAGATAACATGATTTTTTTGATGTCAAGCTTTCGAGTAATTGCATCTCTCACCATTTCCTTTGAATTATCTAACACTTCTCTCTGCATGCAATTACAAAATAGAGTTTAACCTAGGTAAGGTCAATCAGAAGATATCTACTAAATACTTAAGTGGCACTAATTAACATATTAATTAATTAATACCTGCAAATGGGAGTTTTTGAAGTAGCTATAAGGACCATCACCAGCATTCATAGGGAAAGATGTTGTCATTTTGAATAATAATGCTAATATATATATATATGCTTTTTCTTCACCTTATTGCTCAATATTTTCTTCACACATGCATGTACTTATATAGAGATATAATGTGGATGTTGCACTGTTTAACACCACGCTTTGTCAAATAAGTAATTATTTTTTAAAAAATAAATAAATATATACAACTAATATATAATTTACCCACTGTAAACAAATAAAACTCCAACAGTTACCTTGATGAAGCAATAAGTTTTTTTTGGATTTATAAAAAGGGTTATTATGTCAAGGTGACACAAATAAATAGGGGAAAAAAGAGGAACCTAGTAAAGAGGGAAGGTTATTTGCCTATATGAATTGATATTTAAATGTGTGTATAATTATGTATAAGATGTCAACGTAAAAGTATATATGATCACCTCTTATACATTATGCACGTTTATATATATAATCTATAATCTTAATCTATAATCTATAATCTATATCTATGATTTATAGCTATAATCTATCTATAATGTATAATAATAATAATATATTAAAAGTGTAAAAGGCCTTAAAAATGTAATTTGAACTTTTTGTCCTTTATTAAAAGTCTTTGCTTTAGACAAAATCGTATTTTCACTATTTTTTTTCTAATATTTATATTTAAAAGTTGAAAATTAATTAAATAAATTTATGGTAAAATCTTTCACTATTTTTCCTAATATTTAAGAGTTGAAAATTAATTAAATATATTTATGGTAAAACCTTTCCTTATTAGAAGTCATCAGAATTAATGACCACTAATATTTTTTTCATTAATTTTAGAATTCTAAATCACCTAAATTTGATTTAAAGAAGATTTGAAAAATCTAGAAATAAATATAAAAACGTTAAAATAAGAAAAATTCAAAAAGTACCAAATGTTTAAAAGTTTTAAGTACGTAATAACAATGAATTTGTAAAGATTTGACTTTAAAACAAAGGAAGAATTTTAAATATAGAAATAAAAAAGAAAAATAATCATACCACAAATATGATTCAAATTGATGCGTCTCTCTTAGCCTCTAGCAGCAAGGGAAGGAGGTACTGCATGACAAAACGTAAAAGTGATGATGCAAAATATATATGTTCTTACAGTAAAAAGTATGTTTATGTTTACGTTATTATATTAAATTGTGAAGAGTCTTTTAAAAGTGATTTAAACTTTTACACTTCATTAAAATCTCTGCAATAGATAAAATCATTTAATTTTAAATAATCAAACGTTACATGTGCGAGGTACGTCCGGCTAAACTTATATATATATATATATATAAAGAGAGAGAGATTTGTATACTGTAAATTCATAATATTATATAAACTTGCATAATATTTTTTTTTTTTTTGGAAATTTCAGGATAACCCGAAGCCGCTACAACCTCTGCCACAGCCTCTGCCCTTTGGGTGAGCACTCTGTGGTGAGCACTTTGTGCGCACTTGGTAAATCGCTCGTTGTGCAATCGCTCGTAAATCACACAGGAGATGTAAATCGCACTAGGTAAACCCATGAGACGAGCTAATAATATAATTATTTTTTTTCAAATGGTATATTTTTGAAAATATCCCAAAATGAAGCACATGGGTGAATGGAGGTTTGTGCTTGATTAGCTGGGAACCAATTTTAACATTACATAAATATAGTCAGTTAATCATATTAATCAAACTACTAAAAGTGATTATAATGAGACATTTCATAATCACGCAACCAGAGAAATGTTGGCAATTTCACTAAAATAATGTTGGGCCAAAGAAATTAAATTGCTTTATTTTGACTAAATGGCATGCATGTGTTGGACAGAAATAAATTCTTATTAAGTTATAATTTTTTTTTATTTGTCCTTTTATAATTCTGTGACGAATTAATAAAATTATTTTTTTATTTTAGCTATATATATTTTATAATCTCCAAAAAAATATTAAGACAATTTTTTTATGGGTTAATTTGTACTACTTATCAGCCTAATTCATTTTTAAATGATATAAATTAATAAATTTGAGTAAGTTGGACAAATCATGGTTTCATGAGTTAAATTTGTAATTTCTATATTTATGAGAGATTTTATACTATTTAAGTATTTTTCCTTATCACTTCAACCAAACAAGCTATTAAATTTTTTGCTTTATAAAAGCAGGAAATTAGCCTAAAACAAAAACTTAATAAAAAGTCTTGGATTTATTTGTTTAAATTTAATACATATGTTATAGATGTATTTACATTATATTGAATGTCTATATAGATAAGATCTATCAAAATCTAGTTGATCTATTCTCTCTCAACTCTTCTTCTTTATTCTTAGTTATTTAATAACACGTTATCAACACGAGACTCTGCTAAACAAGGTGAGATTATAAATTTAAAGGTAATTTCAAGGTTAGTAATTCCTTATGTTATCTGTCTTTTGATACTAATAATATAGTTATTGTTGGATTTGAGGAAAAATAATTGGTTTGGAACCATTTATGTTTTAAATTTATTCTTCAAGAATAATATTATCAAAATGGATGATAATATGTTGAGATGATATATATATATATATATATATATATATATATATATATAT
>NC_061118.1:4863340-4864764 GCF_002878395.1 Capsicum annuum | reverse complement strand
TCACTTGTCATTTTTGACATATCAAAAAAATAATTTCTTTTTTCCTATTTTACCCTTAGCATTAATTATCTTTACTTTAAATTAATTTTAAGACAATGTAAACATTATTTTTATTAATGAAGTTAAACCAAACGCAGAAAATATCTTTTTAAAACATAACAAATGCAATTTAAATGGTTTGATTGGTAGAAAAAAATATGATCTATGCATAACTACTTAATGCACCATGCTTGATTCGATGTATAAGAAAAAAATAATCTTGATATAACTAATAAAATATTTAGTTGACGGTTAATATTTATAGTAAATTATTCATGAATTTATGTTTTATTTTATTTGTGAAATATATATAACGAGAGAGCCATTTTATTATCTTGCTTTTCTCAATCGTATGAGATATAAGGAAGGCATCCTATTCTCAAGTGATTGATATGATTTGATCTCTTGTAATATTCTTGTAATTAAATTGATAGGATTTTACTACAATTAGCATCTTCTATTTTTGGTAGAATATCTCTTACCTTCTTGTATAAATAGTGAAACAACATGTGAATAATACACATTGAAATTCAACCATCTTCTAAATCTTTCATGGTATCAGAGATGCTCGCCTTACAACAAATCTAATTTTTTCCCCAAACTCTAAGTCCTCCAGTACTTTCCTGTACACATGGAGCAAATTACTCAATCTTTCGTTGCACCAACAACGACCATTACTACTTCAGTTAACCCTTCAGCAGCGTCGTTAACATAATCTGCTACTGTTCATCTCTTAACAGTTCCTACCACTCCATATGTTGTTGAAACAAGTATCACTTTTCTTCATATTTCTAATCTTCCATTATCATTTTGGTCATATGTTTTTCAAACTGCTGCATATTTGATAAATAGAATGCCCACTCCTTTATTGAATAATGATTCACCATATCTTTGAATTTTTGGATCTCTTCCAAATTATAAGAAGCTTCGTGTTTTTGGTTGTCTGTGTTATCCTTGGTTGAGACCATATGCACAAAACAAACTACAACTCGTTCATCTCCGTGGGTCTTCCTTGGGTATTCTTTAAATCAAAGTTCATAGAAATGCTATGATCCAGTCACCTCAAAACTTTTCTGCGTTTAGAATTTTTCTTTTATATTTTTTATTTGGTTTTTCTTTTTCTTTATTTATTATCCTATGTGGAAGCATATAATTGGTGGCTTGTGGGAATAAGTGTGTGGCATGTAGAAAGATGAGGGTGGCGTGTGGAAAAATGAGTAGGGCGTGTGCCTTTTGCATGTATCCAATGAAAAATGAAAAGTGACGTGTTGAGGTGGCATAGTAAGGTGAAAAAGATGTCATGTATTTAATTATTTTCAATTCTTTTTTGGGGGAGAAATTATCAATTAAACAAAAGTATGGTAAGGTGAATAAAATAAAAATAA
>NC_061118.1:4808362-4863240 GCF_002878395.1 Capsicum annuum | reverse complement strand
AATAAAAATAAAAATAAAAATAAAAATAAAAATAAAAATAAAAATAAAAATAAAAATAAAAATAAAATAAAAATAGAAATTAAAAAACTAAAAATAAAATAAAAATGATTAAAATATTTTCGAGAAATGATAAAATTACGTGTCTACATCATGCCCTCTTTGGATGTAAACACATGGTGTTTTCATATAAAGCAGTAAACAACGAGATAGAATTTTGTTCTGACCTTTATTCAAAAGCACGGAGCACGAGGAAGGAGGGACACCAGGTCTTGACTTAGGACATCCTACCTACCCAAGTTATGAGGGAATCGAGTGACAGTTATCTCAAAGGATTGGAAAGAAATGGACTATGCCGAGTTGGAGAGTCGAGTGAGGTCCCATCGAGGTTCCGGTCCGCGGCTCTATTATTACATCAAAAATAAAAATTACAAGTTAAAAACATAAAGGAAATTACAAAATCCTATCTACGCAGCTTCTGTTGGATTCTTGACTTGAGTTTCATCACCCTATTCTTCAGGCGGGCTCCTGATTTGAAATTTCTTCAACTTGTTGCTTGGTTTTCAATTTCATCACCCTGTTCTCCAGGCAGGCTCCTGACTTGCTATTTTCAATCTGTTGACTTTTATTTTCTTCACTTTGTTACTTGACTTTCAACTTCTTCACCTTGTTGCTTGACTTTCAATTTCTTCACCTTGCATCTTGATTTTCCATTTATTCGCCCTGTGCTACGGGCGGGCTCCTTAAATCACATCAAAACTAGAAAGAAAATTATCCCAAACAAAGATTATTATAAAGAGATTTCATATGCCAGGAAAGTGAAGTTCCAACACAAGAATTAAATTTTCCCCAGTTTATCATCAAAGGACTTTTGCGAAAGTCACATCATTATAGAAATCAAGGAGAATGACTCGACTATAAGGTGCGTCTAATAGGAATCAAAGGAATTGACTCGACTAAAAGGTACGTCTTCTAGGGGTCAAGGAGAACGACTCGACTAAAAGGTACGTCTTATAGGAATCAAGGATGATGACTCGACTAAAAGGTAAGTCTTACTAGGAATCAAGGGAGATGACTCGACTAAAAGGTACGTCTTATAGGAATCAACAAGAATGACTCAACTAAAAGGTATGTCTTATAGGAATCAAAGGATATGACTCGACTAAAAGGTACGTCTTATACGAATCAAAGAGAATGACTCGACTAAAAGGTACGTCTTCTAGGGGCCAAAGGGAATGACTCGACTAAAAGGTACGTCTTATAGGAATCAAAGGGAATGACTCAACTAAAAGTACGTCTTATAGGAATCAAAGAGAATGATTCGACTAAAAGGTACATCTTATAGGAATCAAAGGAAATGACTCGACTAAAAGGTATGACTTATAGGAATCAAAGGGAATGACTCGACTAAAAGGTACGTCTTCTAGGGGTCAAAGGGAATGACTCGACTAAAAGATACGTCTTATAGGAATCAAAGGGAATGACTCGACTAAAAGGTACGTCTTATAGAAATCAAAGGAGATGACTCAACTAAAAAGGTACGTCTTATAGGAATCAAAGGGAATGACTCGACTAAAAGGTACGTCTTTTAGGGGTCAAAGGGAATGACTCGACTAAAAGCTACTCCTTATAGGAGTCAAGGGGTATGACTCGACTAAAAGGTACGTCTTATAGGTATCAAAGGAGATGACTCGACTAAAAGGTATGTCTTATAGGAATCAAAGGGAATGACTCGACTAAAAGGTACATCTTCTAGAAGTGAAGGTTCAATTTAAGAAGTGTATCATCCTGCAAATGAAAACTGAAATCCCTAGACAAGAAAGTGTGTCTCCGAGAGATATAAGATGATGAATTTTTACCATGATTTAATTATCAAACCTTTGCAGCAATATTTCTTTATGCATTTGTAAAAGTGAGAAATTACGGGCCTTGATCTTTAGGCTTTGAAATCATTGATTTGAAGGTAACATGTGTTCCTGTTTTATGCAAATAAAGGTTGTGAGTTTAAAAACATGGTGGCTGGTTTGTGGTTTTGACTTTCATGGCAAATGCTCTTGTCGTCATCACATTTAATATTGCTTCCAACCATTAGCCTGTATCATTGACTTGTTATTTCATTGACCAAACTCAGATTATTAAGAGTGACTAAGACAAACACAACATCTCTACTTTGCCATGCTTCTCAGATAGACCCCTTAGAACCTTGGTATTTCATGAGTTCCCAGACTTATTTGTTGACAAAACTTTCTTCTTGCCTCATTTTGGGTCACAATCATGTCTCTTTCATGCGTTGGCCTTTCTGCCTTACTTTGTACAATTGAAGAAGCTGGTAGCCAGTTTTGAAATCTTTTCTCACTTGTTTTGACATAGACTTGACTCAAAGACAAGAGAAAAATGAAAATAATTTTATTTGGATAACTGACTCAAGAAAAATAAAAATATAACTATAGAAAAGAAAGAAATGATAATGAATGTCCCCATTGAAAAAGATAAAAGAAAAGTTTATCTGAAAATGACAGTCAACTCTAATGATTATGACATGCATATAGGATTAAACTGCCTGATCTTTCCATCCAAAACTCTCACAAATTGTTATTGAGTTAATGACCCTGAAAGTGAGTTGCTTTCTTGGGCTAATTGTATTCGGAGACCTCATTCGGCTAGTGGCGCCTTGAAGGGTTTTTGCCAACAAGCCTCTCTCATTTCCTTTTATCACCTGATCATTGCCTTATAGTATCCGAGATGGTTTTTTACTAATAAGATTCTTATTTTCATTTTTTTCAACTCACAGTCATCTTACAGTGCCCGTGAGGGTTTTCACCGATACGACTCTCTCATTTTTATTTATCTCAACTCACCGTCGTCTTACAGTTCCCGTGAGGGTCTTCACCAATAAGACTCTCTCATTTTCATTTCTCTCCTGATTCCTTATCCTGAGGGAGACAAGTAGTTCCCAAAATGCGTTATCCACATCCATTGCATGCTTAGCCTGAGCATTCTCAAAGATTGATCTGAAGGTCTTTCTTAGGTTATAACTTGGCTTTTGGATAGGGTTAGAAAGAAAGATGGCATGGGGACCAAACGACACTTGAAGTGGGGTGGGACTTACAACTTTTGGAATCGACTCAAACAATGAGGATCAACTCATGCCCCAGTTTTTTTTTGACTGGGTAATACTAAATTTTATTTGGTTAGACCGAGCCCTGAGTAGGGCAGCCTATGTATCTCACCCCCAAAAAAGGAGAATCAGGTCACACGTAGTTTTGGCAGCTTGTTCTTTTGCTTGATTCTGATTTTTTTTTCTTTTGTTGACTTTTTTTCTCTTTGGGACTTTTCTGACTTTATTTTTCTCGACACTCTTCTTTTTCTCTTTTCTTTTTTGAAACTTTTCTGACTCTACTATTTTTCTCGATACCTTTTCTTTTGAGCTTTGTTGACTCTATATTGATTCCAAAAGAGGTGTATGAAAGAAAATAAAACAAGTCTCAAATGGGATAAACAAAGGATGACACAATGTTTGGATAACAGAATGAAATGCCTTCGTCATATCAATCTTTGAAAATGCAAGTACATAACATGTAATTTGAAATTTGTAGATGAAGAGCATATACGACATCTTTTACAACATTAACTTTGACTGAGTCTGTGCGTCACTACTTCTTTTGCGCTTTTCTAGTATACAACTCCACTTTTGTTGTACATTTCTTATATTGAATGACTCGTGATTTTGTGGAGATGATTTTCTTTCTGTTCCTCTTGATATAGGATCACGCATCCACTGTTTGACCTAATTGAGGCATGCCTTACAATTGATGACCAAGTTATTCTGGTGATTCTCAAAACAATTGCCTTAATTTTGAAAGAAGGTTTCAACATGGTCACCAAATGTCTTAACACGCTACCTATTTCTCACATGCTTTTTCTAACCTTGGCCCTCTGATTCAAAGTTCATGCTCAAATTGAATTTTAAGATCTAGCAAAGAATTCCGCCAGCATGTCATATCACTAAAGCCAACATGAAATGTACTATGTAAAGAAAACAAACAAATAACATATATTTAAACACAAAGGAAAAAAGGATACTCTATTTAGTTGAAATAAAAGATAGAAAAGGTTTGACCATAAACGACAAAAGGACACTCTACTGTTTACGGCACTGTTCATGTCACTGTTCACGATACTATTTCTCTCTCTATTTTTTTCTCTCTCGCAAGATTCTCTCATCTCCCTCGATTTTTTTTGTTCTTCTTGTGAGGAAGATGATTTGGTGATTGTTGTTATTGTGAAGAAGATGATGATGAAAGAATGAGTCTCCCCTTTTTTCCTTTTAGAATTTTCCTTTTATATTTTTTATTTGGTTTTTCTTTTTCTTTATTTAGTATCCTATGTGGAAGCATATAATTGGTGGCTTATATGTGGAAGCATATAATTAGTGGCTTATGAGAATAAGTGTGTGACATGTGGAAAAGTTAGTGTGGCATGTGAAAAGATGAGGGTGGCGTGTGGAAAAATGAGTAGGGCGTGTGCCTGTTGCATGTATCCAATGAAAAATGGAAAGTGAGATGTTGAGGTGGCATAGTGAGGTGATAAAGATGCTACGTATTTAATTATTTTCAATTCTTTTATTTTAGGATAAATTATCAATTAAACAAAAGTATGGTAAGGTGAATAAAATAAAAATAAAAATAAAAATAAAAATTAAAAAAATAAAAATAAAATAAAAATGATTAAAATATTTTCGGGAAAGAACAAAATTACGTGTCTACATATACATATATATAGTCAACTTGTAAAACGAGAATGAATATTTATAATATATATATATATATATATATATATATATATATTATCATCTCAAAATATTATCATCCATTTTGATAATATTGTTTTTGAGGAATAAATTTTAAACATAAATAGTTTCAAACCAATTATTTTTCCTCAAATCCAACAATTATTATATTAGTAGTATCAAAAGACAGATAACATAAGGAATTACTAATCTTTAAATTCCCTTTAAATTTAGAGAAAATGGTCTATTACCCCCCCCCCCCCCCGCCCCCTAACCTTTAGTCGAAATCTCAATTACACACTCAACCTTTAAAGGTGACCCATTACCACCCTAAACTTATTTTTACCGAATTTATTACCCCCCCCCCCCCCCCAAGCTGCTGACGTATTAACGGACGTGACTACACCGCCCATGAGCGCGTCAGTTGAGTCCATTTCACTTAAAATTCTTTATTTTTTGATTGTAACGTTATTATTTTTAATAATATAATAAATATTTTAATTATTACTTTTTCTTAATGAATTATAATTGCCACATCATGTCTTCTTCTTCTTCTTCTTCTTCTTCTCTTTTTCAAAACAAAAATTTAAGAACTCATTAAATGGAGTTCTTCATCTTTCTCATCTCCAAATTCTCATTAATGGTGTTTTTTGATAATTTAAAAAATGTTATTACCGAAACCAAGAAACACTTGAACTAAGGAAACAATAAGATTTCTCCGATTAATGAATTCTTGAATGAGGAATATGAGGAACTCCGATTCAAAAGACTTGCAAAAATTCAAGAACTTCGATTTTCTGTCTCTTTGCTCAAGATCGCCATTAATGGCGAATTCAAAGCTTTGAATTTCCACAGTGCCATATATAATTTCCAACACAACCCACGTATAATATTCAACCCATTTCTCTAATTTTCTCTATTTTTGCTCAAGATCTGCCGTTAATGGCGAGCTCAAAGCTTTGAATTTCCACAATGGGGAAGAATTCGCCATTAATGACGATCTTGAGCAAAAAGAGATGAAAAGCTTTGAGGAGCATTTATCTGCCATTAATGGGTTGAAGAAGAACATACGTGTGTATGTGTGAGGTACATTTACACACTCATTAATCCGCCATTTCTTTTCCCAAGAATTCTATTTTTGACCGAAGAAGATGAAATTGGGTTGGAGAAGAAAATGGAAAAGGAGAAGAAAAAAGGAAATAATAATGTTAAATAATTAATTTTTTTAGAGTAAAAAAAAAAAAAGAAAAAATGACGTGGCAACGCGTGCATCACACCACATGCTCAAATGACAGGTTGTCAGTTTTCGAGGAGGTAATAATTCCACTTTAAAATAGTTCAGGGGGGGTAATAATTCCACTTTAAAAAGTTCAGGAGGGTCATAAGACCTCAGCAAAGTATACGTGTGTAGTTGGGATTTAGGATAAAGGTTGGGGGGATTTTGACCATTTTCTCTTAAATTTATAATCTTACCTTGCTTAGCAGAGTTTCGTGCTAATAACGTGTTATGAAATAACTAAGAATAAAGAAGAAGAGTAGAGAGAGAATAGATCAACTAGATTTTGATAGATCTTATCTATATAGATATTCAATATAATGTAAATACATTTATAACATATGTATTAAAGTTTAACAAATAAATCCAAGACTTTTTATTAAGTTTTTGTTTTAGGCTAATTTCCTGCTTTTATAAAGCAAAAAATTATATTAGCATTATTATCCAAAATGACTACATCTTTCCCCATGAATGGTGGTGATGGTCCTTGTAGCTTCTCCAAAAACTCCCAATTGGCGGTATATATTAATTTCTTGCATTGCTATATACTCCATTTTGCATTACTATATACTCTGAACCCTGCGCATAGTGGGAGCTTTAGAGCACCGGGCTGCCTTTTATTTGAGTTTCATACTTGAACTATTTGGTGAACTATCATCAACTGTTTATCAAAATTAAACAAACATCAATTGTCAATTGTTCACTTTTCCTAGTTAAATGATGATGATATTTAGGTAGGAAGAGTAAAGAATTGATAGTGTTGATGTGTGTGTTTTGATATACAGCTGGTTATAGTTCAGATAAGAAACTCACACGCTTGATAGTTCAGTATGAAACTAAACAAAATTGAGATTAAAGAACACATATGAGATTATAATGGATATGTAATGGATGTTACATACTAAAGTAGTTGAACTTTAATTTAATCCCCATAACAACAAAATCTATCCATCAATGTTATAATTGCATACAGAGAGAAGTGTTAGATGGTGCAAAGGGAATGGTGAGAGATCCAATTATTCAAAACCTTGACATCAAAATCATGTTATCATCTTCAAATACAATACGTATTGCAGATTTTGGATGTTCAGTTGGACCAAACACTTTCATTGCAATGCAACATGTTGTACAATCTCTAAAAGACGAGTTATTACAAGTCACAAATTCCACAAATAACATTCCAGAATTCCAAATATTCTTCAATGATCATGTTATAAATGATTTCAACACCCTCTTTCAATCACTCCCTATCGATCGATCCTACTATGCATTCGGAGTTCCAGGAACTTTCCATGGTAGATTATTTCCATCGCGATCGATACATTTTGCACATAGTTCTTGTGCTATACATTGGTTATCTAAGACTCCTAAAGAGTTGTTAGATGAAAAATCTCCAGCATGGAATACGGGTTCGATTCACTACATAGGTACATCAAATGTTGAAGTAGTGAATGCTTATGTTGCTCAATTTGAAAAAGACATGGAAATGTTGTTAAATGCAAGAGCTGAGGAGATTGTTGAAGGAGGAATGATGGTGCTTGTTACACCATTTGCAAGTTACACACGTCTCATGAATTTTTTTGGTTCTAGTCTAATGGATTTGGTGAATGAGGTAAGTAAATGTGTTCATCAACACAAAATTATTACACTAAACATGTACAAGTAATAAATGAACTTGATTTCTATTTCTGTTTTGACACAGGGAAAGTTAGACGAATCTTTAGTTGACTCATTCAATTTGCCAATGTATTTTCCTTCTCCTGAAGATATGACTAAAGTGGTGGAGAAAAATGGTTGTTTTAGTATTGAGATAATGGAGTTGACATATCCCAAATCAAAGCTTGTAGATGAGGCTGATGCAAAGACTTTAATGATAAATCTAAGGGCTGTTTTAGAAGAACTTATAATAAATCACTTTGGAAGTGAAATAGCAAAAGAAGCTTGTGCAAGGACTATTCTAAAAAGTGAAGAGATTTCGACATGGATGTAATTATGAGAAATCATGTCAATTGTTTGTTGCTTTGAAGCGTAAATGAATTTCTAGGGAGGAATCTATGGCAGAAGTTTAGTAACTAGTCGAGCATTGTCTAACTAATTTTTCTTTAAAATATTGTCATTATTATCTGCATTTCCTTTACTTCGCTAGCTATATTATTTGTTGTTTCTACTATTCCTGTGACTCTTCTTTATAGCTATTTATTGTTGCTACTGAACTTTTTTTCATTATTTTTAACCTAACTTCTTAAATGATGTATTTTCCCTTTTCTTTCATACTTTGTGATATACTATTTATTTTGCTTGAACCAAGAATCTATTAAAAACACCTCTCTGATTCCATGGGGGGACTAATGATGATAATATACTAAAATAGTCAACACACATTCATATTTGAAGCTTTTCGAAAAATTGCTCGAGCTTTAGTAAAAGTTAGTACACAATCATATTTGAAATGATTTATTTCTGAAGGATCTCTGATTAAAGGGGAGATCCTTGATTTTGTACAAACGACTTTGTCAAAGAAAATAACTGAGTATCCGGAACTCAGAGAGAAAAAAAAACGAGACTCTGATACCAAGTTGAATAAAGAGAGATTCAGAACATTACATGTAAAGGGATCGTGATTTCTTTCACGAATTAGAACAGTAGAGTATACATTGAATTCATACAAAGAAAGGGGTCATAATTGTCTTCTAATTACTAGCCTTGTAACCTAATAGATCTCTGATTAAAGGGGAGATCCCTGATTTTGTACAAACGACTTTGCTAGGAAAAAAACTGAATATTCAGAACTTAGAAAGAGAAAAAAATGAGACTTTGATATCAAGTTGAATAAAGAGAGATTCAGAACATTAAAGATAAAGAGATCGTGATTTCTTTCACTAATTGGAGCAATAGAGTGTACTTTACTTTATACAAAAAAAAAAGTAGTTCTAATTACTAGCCTAGTAACAAAGGATATCTCTGATTTATGATTAAAGGATCTCTAATTAATGGGGAGATCTCTGATTTTTGCGATGCTAAATAAGCTACGGACTAAATAAGATACATATTTTTTGAAACTAAATAAGCTACGGTTAATAAATTCCATCTCATACGATTCCGTCCCGAGCTTTCATCGTTGGCCTTGACATGAAACCACTATCTAAGCATATATTTTCAGCCTGAACTTGTGTGCTTATCCTCTTTAAATGCATAACGTGTCTGTCTCACATGAAAGATTTAGAAGATGGTTGAATTTCAATGTGTATTATTCACATATTGTTCCACTATTTATACAAGAAGGTAAACGATATTCTACCAAAAATAGAAGATGCTAATTGTAGTAAAATCCTATCAACTTAATTACAAGAATATTACAAGAGATCAAATCATTTAAATCACTTCAAAATAAGATACCTTCCTTATTCGCCCCCTCAAGATGGCAATTGATCAGAAATGCCAATTTTGCACCGAAGATTTGCAAATTGAGAACTAGGGAGATCTTTTGTAAGTACATCCGCAAGTTGATCTTTTCCAGAAATATGAGAAACACAAAGATGGCCATTTTGAACCATAGTGCGAACAAAATGATAATCAATCTTGAGATGCTTCATCCACGTATGAAACACTGGATTGGCAGCGAGATATGTGGAACCTAAATTATCGCAGTAGACAACTGGCTGCCTTGGTAATGAAATAACAATCTCACAAAGTAAGTTCTGAATCCACTGAATTTTAGCAATAGCAGAGGCAACTGAGCGGTATTCTGCTTCAGTTGATGATCTAGCTACACTCCGTTGTTTCTCTGAGCTCTAAGAGACTAGATTTTTACCAAGATATACAAGAAAGGCACTGGTGGAAGAGCGGTCATCCTTATTGCCTACACAATCTAAATCTGAGAAGGCATGAAGATCTTGCGGAGATTTACGATGGAAAAAGAGACCATAGTTCACCGTTCCAACTAAGTAGCGAACAACACGTTTGACTGCAAACCAATGATTGTCAGTCGGACGATGGGAGAATTGTGCTAGCTTGTTTACGACAATGGCTATATGTGGTCGTGTTAATGCCAAATACTGTAAACAACCTATCACAATTCTCCCATCATCCGATTGAAAATCATTGGTCTGCAGTCAAACGTGTTGTTCGCTACTTAGTTGGAACCGTGAACTATGGTCTCTTTTGCCATCGTAAGTCTCCGCTTGATCTTCATGCCTTCTCAGACGCAGATTGGGCAGGTATTAAGGATGACTGCTCTTCCACCAGTGCCTTTCTTGTATATCTTGGTAAAAATCTAGTCTCTTAGAGCTCAAAGAAACAACGGAGTGTAGCTAGATCATCGACTGAAGCAGAATATCGCTCAGTTGCCTCTGCTGTTTTGCGGAAATTTTGACTTTTTGAGAGTCGCCACTTAATTTTGAAAAGGAATTTAGAAACCTTTATAAAATACTTAGACGATTCAAAACAGGAAAATCGTTTAAGTTAGAGATTCTAAGTAAGCGGTTCCTATTAACGTTTTCGGAAGGTGTTAGGCACCTAAAACGTCCGCTAACTTGCGGTTATACGGATTGTTTGAAAACATCTTTTGACTAACTTTGAAAGAAGTTTATTTAATAAGAAAGCAATTTTAGAGATATTTGGGTGTTTATGCAAAACCAGTTTTTTAGCAACTTGACTAAGGATTTTACTAGGTTCGCAAAACACACGTAAAACAAGTAAGCAAAAAGGAAAAGGGGAAAGGGGAAAGGGGAGAAGTAGTGATTTAGGCTTTCAAGCCCAAACCGTCGACCCTGTCCTAATCTAGTTGGGTTTTCGACCTATTTCACCTGTCCTAATCTAGTTTTTGAGCATTTGGCTCAAATCTTTCTCCACTTGTATTAAATACAATTTTGGTTTTGTGGCCCGAATGAATGAATAAAGAAATAAACTGAATGGATAAAATAGACAAATGAAGGCAACAATGAATAAGTAAATAAAAAAATGAGACTTTCAAGTCTCCTTTTCCGCTTCCAAGATAGGATTTTAACCCATTTTCCTTCTTTTGACTCCTTCCGTCTATATGCCATGCGATGGATTCTCTTTCGGGCTTGACTCAATACACATAGTACGCCTCAGTGGCCTATGATGAATATGTACAAAGGGAAGAGTCCAGGACTCAAATGATTTCCATGCAAAGGAGGGAAAATAAAACATATTAGCATATAATCAAGCAAAGGAAGAAGGGGGGAAGAAAGTAAAATAAGTGAAGGAAGCCTACTAACACATGATCAATCAAAGAGAGGAAAAAATTAAAAGGAAACTAATGTGGGTTTAACTAAAAAGGGCAACGTACGGATCTTAAATAATCAACTAAGCAGGCAAATTAACAAAGGTTGGTATACGATTAAACAAAGAAGGAACGAAATATAAAGATAGCTAATACATGATTAACTAAATAACTAACTAAAGAACAACATGACAAAGACCTTAACTAGTCAGTTAGGACATTGTTTTCGAAAATGGCAAAACAGATCCAAAAAACATAAAGGCAAAGCATATGACACCTTAGGACGAATTTAGAATAGTTGTTTATGCACGTAGGGATAAGACGAGCCCTCGTTTGAGAAGACCAATTGAAAGACAATAAACAGTTTGGTGAAAGCTCTTAGTCCAAACAAAGGCTCGTTCTTGAAAAATATTTAAACTTAGACTAAGATTTTGACATAAAATTTTCTCAGAGAAATCACGCATTATACATCTAATGGCACTCAATCGCAACAAAGAATTGATCAACACCTAAAGCATGATCTCAAAGACATTCGTTAGCACAAAAAGATGCCTGAAATAGAGGCAGTAACCATCCTTTATTAACACAATTCAAGACACAACGCAAATTGTAGCGTGAGATGCCATCACAACACACACACACACACACACATATATATATATATATATATTTAACATGCTCGTAGGCATATGGAGCCTTTGAATCTTCATGAAAGAAAACATTTTTTTTTTTTTTAATTCTATACCTTAACAGTGAACACTGCAAACTTCATAAGAGAGTATTTTGGATATAGGAGAAAAAGAGATTAATGCACAACGTCAAAACAAAGAGAAGGTAACCAATTATAAGAAAGGTTGAGATGATAGACATTTGACTTGAAGAAAGGAGGAATTGTGTAAGAAAATAATCGATCGGAGAAAAGAAAACATTGATCACATGATAATATTTTAAACTTTAAATACGAGTCAACCCAGGAAAAAACCAACACCCACAAAATAGAAATGCCATCTTGAGTAATTACATGAAAATCAGAAAGACAGCTACAGGCTATAAACTAGCATAGGATTACACAAAGTTGTATTGAATTCGAACAAAAGTTGACTATATATATATATATATATATATATATATATTCATTCTCGTTTTGTAAAACGAGAATGAATATTTAATACATCATCTGTTCACTTTTACTTGTCACTAATTTCCTAATTGTGTTTCTACTTTCATTGTCATTTTTGACATATCAAAAAAATAATTTCTTTTTTCCTATTTTACCCTTAGCATTAATTATCTTTTCTTTTAATTAATTATAAGACAATGTAAACATTATTTTTATTAATGAAGTAAAACCAAACGCAGAAAGTATCTTTTTGAAACATAACAAATCCAATTTAAACGGTTTGATTGGTAGAAAAAAAATGATCTATGCATAACTACTTATTGCACCATGCTTGGTTGGATGTATAAGAAAAAAATAACCTTGATATAACTAATGCAATATTTAGTTGACGGTTAATATTTATAGTAAATTATTCATGAATTTATGTTTTATTTTATTAGTGAAATATATAAGGAGAAAGCTATTTTATTATGCATTCAAAGAGGATAAGAACACAAGTTCAGGCTGAAAATATATGCTTAGATAGTGGTTTCATGCCAAGGCCAACGATGAAAGCTCGGGACGAAATTATATGAGATGAAAGTTATTAACCGTTGCTTATTTAGATTCATAAAATATGTATCTTATTTAGTCCGTAGCTTATTTAGCATCGCAAAAATCAGAGATCTCACCATTAATTATATATCCTTTAATTGTCAATCAGAGATATCCTTTGTTACTAGACTAGTAATTAGAAGACAACTAGAACTATTTTTTTTTGTATAAAGAAATACACACTCTACTGTTCTAATTAGTGAAAGAAATCACGATCCCTTTATCTTTAATGTTTTGAATCTCTCTTTATTCAACTTGATATCAGAGTCTCATTTTTTTCTCTTTCTAAGTTCTGAATATTCAGTTTTTTTTTCCAGCAAAGTTGTTTGTACAAAATCAGGGATCTCCCCTTTAATCAGAGATCCTTTAGAATAAATAAGGGATCTATCAGGTTACTAGGTTAGCAATTAGAAAGTCTAGTAATTAGAAAAATTATGACCCCTTTCTTTGTATAAATTCATTGTATACTCTACTCTTCTAATTCATGAAAGAAATTGTCACACCCCTTTTTTTTACTCCAAAAGATTTGATTTTAAGTTTCGAAAGGGTTTTCATTATTAAAGTGACAAAATGAAGATAATTTATTTTGAAAAGGATCTTTTACGTTCAAAACTTAGAGTCGCCACTTGGCATAATTTGGTGTGCCAAGTCACAATTGGAAAATCCTTTTCAAAACCATTTGACTCTTTAAACTGGTTTGCGAATAGAGATTCCGGCTAAGAAATTCTGTTGACCAAGGGGAAGGTGTTAGACACCCCTCGATCCCGTGGTTCGACCACAGTAGCTTGGTGGAGCGTATCGACTAATTTTGACACTACGAATGTACAAACCACACAAAATACGTACAACAATTAAACAAACAAACAAAACAAAACAAAAAATGAATCAAAAGTACAGTGTCCTGGCCAATTTATAAAGTCCAAAATAGAAAAATGTAAAAATAAATCCTATCTAACCTACACTAATACTAACTACGCTCTCGTGCTTTACCCCTATGCCTCGGGCCTTCCTCACAAACGTCTTCCACCAACATAGTACGTCGGGATATTCCCCAGTGAATAAATACATTGTGTCTCGGGGCATTCACCGGTTAAATAAATACATTTGAATTAAACACGATAAAATAGAAACCAAACATTCACACGCACATTAAACATTCAAAACATTTAATAAACACATCACTCCTAAGATTTGTCTACCCAAATCGACATTTGCCTATCCATTTCAACATATTATAATTCTATCACATTCCAACAATATTCATGCTCATTATGAATTAAACAAAACAACAATAAACCAAAGTTAATCTAAATTCAACTTTTTATCAATTTCTCAATTCCATCCCCAAACAACCAATTTTAATTCTCAAACGAGATACCATTTCACCAAACCATAATCAAGCAAACCAACCACGAGTCAAAATAAACACGCATTCATCACCAACAATGTCCAAATCACACGCAATATTCAATCCAACACCAAATATAATAAACAATGAAATAAAAAGAGAAAGAGAGTAGAATTGGACCTCAATTTGAAACTTTTAAACTCAATGTTATTCGAATAAAGAGCGTCCGCTCCCGAAAACCTTGAGCCAAACCTTAACACCAACAATCCAACTCGACAATGTGAAATAATGACCCGTTCATCGTCACTTTTCACCGACACTGTTCACGTCGTTACTGTTCACTCTGTTACTGTTCGCGTTGTTACTGTTCATGCTATTACTGTTCACCGTCATGGCTTACGCCAGATTCCCACTGTCCAGATCCTTTTTCTCTCTCAATTTTTTTTTCTCGCGCGATTCTCTCTTTCTATCCCTTGGTTTTTTTGTTCTTGTGAGGAAGATGATTTGATGATTGTTGTTATTGTGGAGAAAATGATGATGAAAGAATGTGCCTCCCCTTTTCCCCTTTTAGAATTTTCCTTTTATATTTTTTATTTGTTTTTTTTTCTTTATTTGTTATCCTATGTGGAAGCATATAATTGGTGGCTTGTGGGAATAAGTGTGTGGCATGTGAAAAAGTTAGTGTGGCATGTGAAAAGATAAGGGTGGCGTGTGGAAAAATGAGTAGGGCGTGTGCCTTTTGCATGTATCTAATAAAAAATGAAAAGTGGGGTGTTGAGGTGGCATAGTGCGGTGGCAAAGATGCTATGTATTTAATTATTTTCAATTCTTTTTTTGGGGGGGAGAAATTATCAATTAAATAAAAGTATGGTAAGGTGAATAAAATTAAAAGAAATGATTAAAATATTTTTGGGAAAGGACAAAATTACATGTCTACATCATGCCCCCTTTGGATGTAAACACATGGTGTTTTTATACAAAGCAGTAGACAACGAGACAGAATCTTATCCTGACCTTTATTCAAAAGCATGGAGCACGAGGAAGGAGGGAATCCAGGTCTTGACTTAGGACATCCTACCTACCCAAGTTATGAGGGAATCGAGTGACAGTTATCTCAAAGGATTGGAAGGATATGGACTATGCCGAGTTGGAGAGTCGAGTGAGGTCCTATCGAGGTTCCAGTCCCCGGCTCTGTTATTACATCAAAAATGAAAATTACAAGTTATAAACATAAATGAATTTACAAAATCCTGTCTACACAGCTTCTGTTGGACTCTTGACTTGAGTTTCATCACCCTATTCTTCAGGCGGACTCCTGATTTGAAATTTATTCAACTTGTTACTTGGTTTTCAATTTCATCACCCTGTTCTCTAGGCGGGCTCCTGACTTGCTATTTTCGATCTGTTGACTTTAATTTTCTTCACTTTGTTACTTGACTTTCAACTTCTTCACCTTGTTTCTTGATTTTCAATTTCTTCATCTTGCTGCTGGACTTTCCATTTATTCGCCCTATGCTTCGGGCGGGCTCCTGAAATCACATCAAAACTTTACAGAAAACTATCCCAAAAAAAATTATTGTAAAGAGAAAATTGTTTGGTAAAAAATTAAAGTTCCAAAATACTTTTTGTTGCCCCAGTTTACCATCAGAATACTTTTGAGAAAGTCAGATCACACCTACTTGCATGTTGCAATAATGAATCAAGACTCTGACCAAAAAATGCATCTCTTGAGAGTAAAATTGAATGACCAAGACTAGGAAGTGTGTCTTCTAAGAATTAAAGTGAGGAATTCTGACTAGAAAGTGCGTCTTCTAGAGATAGAAGTTTAAATTAAAAAGTGTGTCACCTGACAAATGAAAACTAACAAGGAAGTGCGTCTCATAAGGATTAAGTGCAATGACTCGACTAGAAATTGCATTTTCTAGAAATCAAGGAGAATGACTCGACTAAAAGGTACGTCTTATAGGAATCAAAGGAAATGACTCGACTTAAAGGTACGTCTTCTAGGGGTTAAGGGGAATGACTCGACTAAAAGGTATGTCTTATAGGGATCAAAGGGAGATGACTCAACTAAAAGGTACGTCTTATAGGAATCCAGGGAAATGACTCGACTAAAAGGTAGGCCTTATAGGAATCAAGGGGGATGACTCGACTAAAAGGTAAGTCTTCTTGGGGTTAAGGGGGATGACTCGACTAAAAGGTACGTCTTTTAGGAATCAAGAGGGATGACTCGAATAAAAGGTACGCCTTATAGGAATCAAGGGGGATGAATCAACTAAAAGGTACGCCTTATAGGAATGCAGGGAAATGACTCGACTAAAAGGTACGCCTTGTAGGAATCAAGGGGGTGAGTCGACTAAAAGGTACGTCTTCTAGGGGTCAACGGGGATGACTCGACTAAAAGCTACTCCTTATAGGAGTCAAGGGGTATGACTCGACTAAAAGGTACATCTTCTAAGAGTCAAAGGGAATGACTCTACTAGAAGGTACGTCTTTTAGGAATCAAAGGGGATGACTAAAATAAAAGGTACGCCTTATAGGAATCAAGGGGGATGACTCAACTAAAAGGTACGTCTTATAGGAATCAAGGGGGATGACTCGACTAAAAGGTACATATTCTAAGAGTCAAAGGGAATGAATCGACTAGAAGGTACGTCTTCTAGGAGTGCAGTTTCAATTTAAGAAGTGTATCACCCAACAAATGAAAACTAAAATCCCTGGACAGGAAAGTGTGTCTCCGAGGGATATAAGATAATTAATTTTTACCATGATTTAATTATCAAACCTGTGCAACAGCATTGCTTCCTGCATTTGTAAAAGCGAGAAATTAGGGGCCTTGATGTTTAGGCTTTGAAATCCTTGATTTGAAGGTGACATGTGTTCCTGTTTCATGCAAAGAAAAGTTGTGAGTTTAAAAACATGGAGGCAGGTTTGTGGCTTTGGCTTTCGCGGAAAACTCTCTTTCCGTCATCACATTTAACCTTTCTTCCAACCATTACATATATCATTGACTTGATGCTTCATTAACCCAAATTCAGATTATTAAGAGTGACTTTGAAGTAAATTTAGTATCTTTGATTTGCCATGCTCCTCATATAAACCCTTTGAACTTTGGTATTTCCATGAGGTCCCAGACTTATCTGTTGACATAACTTTCTGTATGCCTTCTTTCGGCTCCCAATCATATCTTTTTCATGTGTTGCCCTTTTGTCTCGCTTTTTGTAATTGAAGAAGCTGGTAGCCAGTCTTGAAATCTTTTCTCACTTATTTTGACATGGACTTGACTCAAAGACAAGAAACGTAAAAAAGAATGACAATTTTTATTTGGATAACTGACTCAAGAAAGATAAAATAAAAATAAAGAGAAGAAACAAAAGACAATAAATGTTCCCTTTTGAAACAAAGAACCGAAAAAATTCATCTAAAAATGACAGTCAACACTAATGATTATGCCATGAATTTTGGATTAAGAAGCTTGATCTTTTCATCCAAACTTTCTACCCATTGTTGTTGCGTTAATGGCCTTGAAACTGAGTTGCTTCCTTAGGTGAATTATATTTAAGACCCTATTCGGCTAGTGGTGCCTTGAAGGGTTTTAGCCAACAAGCTTCTCTCATTTTCTTTTCCTAAGCTCACCATTGCCTTATGGTTTCTGTAAGGTTTTTCCACTAATAAGACTCTCTTATCTTTATTTCCCTTAACTCACAGTCGTCTTATGGTGCCCGTGAGAGTTTTTGCCGATAAGACTCTCTCATTTTTATCTCTCTCAACTTACCATCATCTTACGGTGCCTGTCAGGGTTTTCACCAATAAGACTCTCATTTTTATTTCTCTCCTGATTTTTTATGTTGAGGAAGACAAGTAGTTCCCAAATGCATCATCATATCCATTGTATGCTTAGCCTTAACATCCTAAAAGATTGATCTGAAGGTCTTTCTTTGGTTGTAACTTGGCTTTTGGATAGGGTTAGAAAGAAATGATGGCATGGGACCCAAACGACATTGTAAGTGAGGTAGGACTTACAACTTTTGGAATCGACTCAAACAATAAGGATTAAATCATGCCCCAGTTTCTTTTGACTGGGTGACTCTAAATTGTTTATTTGGTTGGACCGAGCCCAGAGTAGGGCATCCTACATATCTCACCCCTGAGAGAGGAGAATCAGGTCATGCATAGTTCTGGCAGCTTTTTCTTTTGCTTGATTCTGATTTTTTTTCTTTTGTTGACTCTTTTTCTCTTTGGGACTTTTCTGACTTTATTTTTCTCGACGCTCTTCTTTTTTTCATTTTTTTTGAAACTTTTCTGACTCTACTGCTTTGCTCGACACCTTTTTTTAGAGTTTTGTTGACTCTATATTGATTCCAAAAGAGGTGTATGAAAGAAAATAAAACTAAGGCTCAAATGGGATAAACAAAGGATGAGACAATGTTTGGATAACAGAATGAAATGCCTTCGTCATATCAATCTTTGAAAATGCAAGTACATAACATGCAGTTTGAAAGTTGGAGATGAAGATCATGTGCGACATCTTTTACAACATTAGCTTTGACTAAGTCTGTGCGTCACTACTTCTTCTGCGTTTTTCTAGCACATAGCTTCACTTTTGTTGTACACTTCTTACATTGAATGACTCATGATTTCGTTGCGCTGATTTTTTTCTGTTCCTCTTGATATAGGATCACGCATCCACTGTTGAACTAATTGAGGAATGCCTTACAATTGATGACCAAGTTATTCTGGTGATTCTTAAAACAATTGCCTTAATTTTGAAAGAAGGTTTCAACATGGTCACCAAATGTCTTAACACGCTACCTATTTCTCACATGTTTTTTCTAACTTTAGCCCTCTGATTCAAAGTTCATTCTCAAATTGGATTTTAAGATCTAGCAAAGAATTCCGCCAGCATGTCATATCACTAAAGCCAACATGAAATGTACTATGTAAAGAAAACAAACAAATAACATATATCTAAACACAAAGGAAAAAAGGACACTCTATTTAGTTGAAATAAAAGATAGAAAAGGTTTGACCATAAACTACAAAAGGGAAAAAACAAGATAGATCCCGAACTACCACCCTGAAATAATTCGGATAACAGAAAAGAAAACAAAACAAACTACCAGACCTCTTCCTAGTAGGGAGAGGGGTGACTTTTCAATTGCTCAGTCTGACATATTAGCCTCTGATTTGCATATCAGCATGACTAGAGCTTCCACCACTGTCAGACATATTTCCTTCAACAAATAAGTTCTGGATCCCCATGCTTAACTCATTGCCTTCCACATATTGTGCAGTACCGCATGCTGGTGAAGAAATCTATGGGATGGTCGAGGGGCCAATGTTTTGCACCACAATCAATTTATCTTGAATCATCTTTTCTATTTCTCTTTTCAAAGTACGACAATCTTCAGTAGTATGACCCTGAACATCAGAATGATATGCACACCATACATTAAGATCAAAATTTCTTGAATATGGGTCAGGTATATACCCAAGGAGAGGAGTAATCATACCCCTATGTCTCAATCTCTGGAACAAACTAGCGTAGGACTCCCCAATAGGAGTGAAATTATCCTTTTCCTTCCTCCTCTTTACGAACTCTGACCTCAGATAAAACTTGAATTTAGAGGTTCCTTGGTAAATTTGTGGGGGTCGAGGATGATTTTGAGGGACAAGTGCATGCCATTGTGGATAAGAAGATGGATGGGTACATAATTGTGCATTGTTCAAAGGACATTGAGGAAGTGGAATAGAACTCCTTGGATTTTGAAAAAAGGAACCTTGTTGCAGATGAATAAGTGGATTTGATATGTAAGCTTGAGATTGAGGCTGACAGTATTGGTGAGTTGAACCTCTCAAACTCTGCTTTGTCCCAGGCACGACAACAGATGCGTGTTCTTTTTTCTTTCCTTCTGTTTCCCTTGAATGATTGCAATATCATCCCAAATGTTTCACAGAATCATTCTGTTCACCAAGCTCCTCAAATTTTGATGTCTCAAAGCTTGGAGGAAGGTTAACACTTGAAAACATGCTCCATTTTTTATATGAAACATCTTCATAGCCCACAAGTCCCAAGGAACTTTTCATATCATTTTCTACACTCTTAACTTTCCTAACCATTTTCTCTGGATCTTCTAGCATGCTAGGCTTCTTAATAAGAAATTTTGGTGGTCCACTTAACTTAACTGTAGTCTTAAGAGTATAACAATGATCATACGAGTATTGAATGTGGATTCACTAGTGGACTAGGAAAGCACAATCGTTGGATTGATAGCCAAAGTGTAAGTATTAGTAGAAGGTTGAGCATCAAAAGCACAAACGGTATGTGGTAATGTGAATGTGGTAGACTTATACCGAGGAGCTAAAGAAAGAGTGGTGGAAGTATTGAGGTGCATTTGACGTGGAACAGATTTTGACACATGTTGTGGTGCATCAACCATAGTAGGAAATTGACTTTGCGATTTTAGTGGAAGACTCAAGGTATTTACAGGTTCAAAAGTGGGGAACTGAGGTGGAGGCAGCCCACTGGCCCAAACTCGGTACATTTCCATCATTTGTTGTCTCAGTCTTAAATTCTCTTCCTTTAAACTCTCAATTTCCTGACTCTTTGTTTCATTTATGATGCCACTCTCTATATCCTTGTTGGACACAACTAACCCTTCCTTGAATTTGGTGTGATATGGAGGACCAGCCAAGAAGACACAAACCAACCACCTTAAACTAACTGAACAAGAGGCAACAAATATATTAGAGTTCAACATTTTTTCTTCAAAACCTTTTTTTTCTTTTAGAAAATATCACCGAACCTAAGAAGGGTGCCTACGTATCTCACCCCCGAAAAAGGAGAATCAGGTGTGCGTAGTTCGTGAAGTTTTGCCAAAATGGCCAACCAAACTCTTTTTCCTCTTTTTTTCTTTTTTTCTTGGAACTTTAAGAAGAAAAAGAAAACAACCAATTATCAAAAGAATTGACGTGCATTTTTTAGGTTTAAACTCCCTATACGAAAATGTAACCTACGATAACCAAAGAAAAATATTTTTGGATTTTCAATTTTGAATTTTATATAAAAAAAATTAAACTTGAAGCTCTTAAAGGAAAATCTTTTTATAGTTTTCTTTTAAAAATGTATATGAAACACCTACTCTAATAACGATTGAAGAAAATCTTTTTGAATTTTTAAATAAGATCAACCAAAAATGAAACCTACGACTATTAAGAAAAATCTTTTTGTAATATTTTTTTCGAGGCATAGGTGAAATACCTACTCTAAATAAAGAGTAAAGAATTTTTTTAAAATTTTTTTTAAATAAGATCCCCAAACCAACAATAGGTTGCCTACGTGTCTCACTCCCGAGAGAGGAGAATCAGGGGTGCGTAGTTCATCCGAATAGGACAATTAAAGATTAAATAACCGATTGAACCCTGACTTAAGAGACGCGACCACAAAAAGATGATGAAAAATAATAAAATCTTTTTTTTGAATTCTTAATTTGACACTTCACATAAAAAATGACACCAACAACTATGAAAGAAAATCTTTTTGGTATTTTCATTATATGAAATGTACAAAACTTCTACCACCCTTTTTTTGAATTTTTCTTTTATAAAAAGCTCTCAAAAAAAATCTTTTTGGAGTTTTCGAATTGTGAATGCTTGCTAAATGAAACAAAAGGAAAATCTTTTTGATGTTTTTTTTTTAAAAAAAAAAAATGAGTGCAAAAAGTAAAAAAAAATATATTTTTTTTGAATTTTTGAATTGTGGAAAACAAAAACCATAAAGAACCTAGAAACTACGAAACTCTTTTTTTATTCACCTTTTCTCTCCCCCCCCCCCCCCCCTCCCTTTTTTTCCATGCTTAACACACATTTCTTTAATTCTAGCATATGTTTTTCCCAAATCAGTCCGTCAAATAACCCTATTGCCCTAAAAAATGCAACAATTAGCACGTAGGGATGCTTTAGAGGAGAGTCTCCTACAAAGGGCCAAATGGACCCCGGTCTCAATATGATGCACATAAGCATGACCTAAAGGCTGACCTACGTTGGGGCTTACTAATAAGGCCGTCCGGGGGAGCATATGGTCCATAGTGGCTGCTTTGCTTTCCACCTATTCCATACATCCAACGGCTCCCCCTCCTAAAATAAGGGTGACTTAACTAGAGTTCATGCGCACGACGTGCACTCTGGGACTTGTTGCAAAAAGAATTGACTCGGGTTATGCACATGATGCCAGATATAAAACGGTAGCACACAAGAAAAAAAACTGTAAACACGTAGCACTCAACAATGATAAAATAAACAACAAACGATAACATAAACAATGTTTGTACACCCATAATGTCAAACTAAGCCGATACAACTCCAAAAATAAGATCGAATTCTGAAAATTCCCCAGCAGAGTTGCCAGAGCTGTCACACCCCTTTTTCAACTCCAAAAAAAATTATTTTTATCAATAAATAGCAAACGATAACACAAACAATGTTTATACACTCATATTGTCAAACTAAGCCGATACAACTCCAAAAATAAGCCCAAATTCTGAAAATTCCCCAGCAAAGTTGCCAAAGCTGTCACACCCCTTTTTTTTACTCCAAAAGATTTGATTTGAAGTTTCAAAAGGGTTTTCATTATTAAAGTGATAAAATGAAGATAATTTATTTCGAAAAGGACCTTTTACATTCAAAACTCAGAGTCGCCACTTGGCATAATATGGTGTGTCAAGTCACCATTGGAAAATCCTTTTCAAAACCATTTGACTCTTTAAACTGGTTTGCGAACAAAGATTCCGACTAAGGAATTCTATTGACCGAGGGGAAGGTGTTAGGCACCCCTCGATCCCGTGGTTCGGCCACGGTCTCTTGATGGAGTGTATCGGCTAATTTTGACACTACGAATGCACAAACCACACAAAATACGTAAAACAATCAAACAAACAAACAAAACAAAACAAATCAAAAGTACAGTGTCCAGTCCAATTTATATAGTCCAAAACAGAAAAATGCAAAAATAAATCCTATCGAACCTACGGTAATACTAACTACGCTCCCGTGTTTTACCTGACGCATCGGGCCTTCCTCACGAACGTCTTCCGCCAACATAGTACGTCGGGGCATTCCCCGATGAATAAATACATTATATCTCGAGGTATTCCCCGGCTAAATAAATATATTTGAATTAAACACGATAAACTAGACACCAAATATTCACACACACATTAAACATTCAAAACATTTAATAAACACATCACTCCTAAGATTTGCCTACCCAAACCGACATTTGCCTATTCATTTCAACATATCATAATTCTATCACATTCCAACAATATTCATGCTCATTACGAATTAAACAAAACAACAATAAACCAAAGTTAATCTAAATTCAAGTTTTTATCAATTTCGCAATTCCATCCCCAAACAACCAATTTCAATTTTCAAACGAGATATCATTTCACCAAACCATAATCAAGAAAACCAACCACGAGTCAAAATAAACACGCATTCATCACTAACAAGGACCAAATAACACGCAATATTCAATCCAACACCAAATATAATAAACAATGAAATAAAAAGAGAAAGAGAGTAGAATTGGACCTCAATTTGAAGCTTTCAAACTCTATGTTATTCGAATAAAGAGATTCCACACCCGAAAACCTCGAGCCAAACCTTAACACCAACAATCCAACTCGACAATGTGAAATAATGACCCGTTCACCTTCACTTTTCACTGATACTATTCACACCGTTACTGTTCACTTCGTTACTGTTCACTTCGTTACTGTTCACGCTATTACTGTTCACCAGCACTATTTACGCCAGATTTCCATTGTCTAGACCCTTTTTCTCTCTCAATTTTTTTTCTCACGCGATTCTCTCTTTCTCTCCCTCGGTTTTTTTGTTCTTGTGATGAAGATGATTTGGTGATTGTTGTTATTGTGGAGAAGATGATGATGAAAGAATGAGCCTCCCCTTTTCTCCTTTTACAATTTTCCTTTTATATTTTTTATTTGTTTTTTTTTTTCTTTATTTATTATCCTATGTGGAAGCATATAATTGGTGGCTTGTGGGAATAAGTGTGTGGCATGTGGAAAAGTTAGTGTGGCATGTGGAAAGATGAGGGTGGCATGTGGAAAAATGAGTAGGGCATGTGCCTTTTGCATGTATCCAATGAAAAACGGAAAGTGAGGTGTTGAGGTGGCATAGTGAGGTGGCAAAGATGCTATGTATTTAATTATTTTCAATTTTCTTTTTGGGGGGAGAAATTATCAATTAAACAAAAGTATGATAAGGTGAATAAAATAAAATAACAAAAAAAAATTTAAAAAAATGATTAAAATATTTTTGGAAAAGGACAAAATTACGTGTCTACAAAAATCACGATCCCTTTATCTGTAATGTTCTGAATCTCTCTTTATTCAATTTGGTATTAGAGTCTCATTTTTTTTCTCTCTGAGTTCTGGATACTTAGTTATTTTCTTTGGCAAAGTCGTTTGTACAAAATCAGGGATCTCCCCTTTAATCAGAGATCCTTCAGAAATAAATCATTTCAAATATGAATGTGTACTAACTTTGAAGAGACGCTTTTACTAAAGCTCGAGCAATTTTTCAAACAGCTTCAAATATGAATGTGTGTTGACTATTTTAGTACATTATCATCATTAGTCCCCTCATGGAGTCAGAGAGGTATTTTTAATAGATTCTTGCTTCAAGTAAAATAAATAGTATATCACAAAGTATGAAAGAAAAGGGAAAATACATCATTGAAGAAGTTAGGTTAAAAATAATGAAAAAAAGTACAGTAGCAACAATAAATATCTATAAAGAAGAGTCACAAGAATAGTAGAAACAACAAATAATATAGCAAGCGAAGCAAAGGAAATGCAGATAATAATGACAATATTTTAAAGGAAAATTAGTTAGACAATGCTCGACTAGTTACTAAACTTCTGCCATAGATTCCTCCCTAGAAATTCATTTACGCTTCAAAGCGACAAACAATTGACATGATTTCTCATAATTCTCTTTCATCCATGTTGAAATCTCTTCACTTTTGAGAATAGTCCTTGCACAAACTTCTTTTGCTATTTCACTTCCAAAGTGATTTATTATTAGTCCTTCTAAAACAGCCGTTAGATTTATCATTATAAAGTCTTTGCATCAGCCTCTTCCACAAGCTTTGATTTGGGATATGTCAACTCCATTATCTCAATACTAAAACAACCATTTTTCTCCACCACTTTAGTCATGTCTAGAATTCCCTGCATAAAAAAAGAAAGAAACCTCAATTTAAAATGTATGCTCATATGTTTTAGGGATAATACTCACAAAAATACCTGAACTTTGACCGGATTTCCAGTTGCGCACATACTAATTTTAAAATGTTGCATTGCATTGAAAGTGTTTGGTCCAACTGAACATCCCAAATCTGCAATGTGTAATGTATTTGAAGAAGAAAACATGATTTTGATGTCAAGGTTTTGAATAATTGCATCTCTCAACATGTCTTTTGCACTATCTAACACTTCTTTCTGCACGCAATTATAACAGTAAAGTCACATTTAACAGTAAAGTTTAGTGATTCTATTATTATAGATGAAAAAGTTCAGTTACTTTAGTATGACACCAAAAATTATTTTTCGGAAAAGGGTCATATATACTCTTTGAACTATTGAAAATGGTACGTAAATACCTTTTATTGTACTTTTGGGTTATTTGTACCCTTGTCGTCTAACTTTGGGTATGTTTATACCTCTGAACTATTGAAAATGGTACGTATATACGCTTCAGTTAGATGGTGCGCGCCACGTGTCCTCATCCAAAAGGAATTAGCCCATTTTCCCTTAGCAATTTATGCCCTGACCTGCCAGCGAAATGTTCTACGGCCGGAGTTGGAAGCTAGTTTCACCCATGTGTATTTTTGGCAAACCATAACCAATACGATCACAGATCATTTCTTTAGGATAGGGACACGTGAGCGAAACTCGCTTCTAACTCCGGCCATAGAGCATTTTTTTCGGCAGGTCAGGGATAAATTGCTAATTAAGGGAAAATGTGTTAATTTCTTTCAAATGAGGACACGTGGTGCACGCCGTCTAACTGAAGGATATATACGTACCATTTTCACATAATTAATACCAACATTACTAGTACTAGTACGCTCTATTCATGGGGAAAGATGTTGTCATTTTGGAAAATACTAATATATAATATGCTTCTTTTTTACCTTATTTTTATATGTTGTCTTCACATATGTATGGTGATATATGTATGTGTGTGTGGATGTTGCGTTGTTTAACTACACACTTTGTCAATTAAGGACTTGTTTGGCAATGAATTAAAAGCCAAAGAAGAAGAAATCCCAAAAGACACGTTTGAATTTAACATTTGTTGATATATATATATCATTAATGCCATTAACAAGAGGTATGATCCTTAATATTTGCAGCGCACTTGATTGGATGTATAAGAAAAAAATATTAATAATTTTGGTATAATTAATGAAATATTTAGTTTATGGTTAATATTTGCAGTAAGCTATAAATTTTACTTCCCCACCTAGCTACCCTAGGGTGGAGGGTGGGGGTGGAGGGCTAGCTACTCTAGGGTGGGGGGATGGGAGAAAGATGTTATAACACTTTTTTTTGATACTTTGTATCTGGAGTACTTTATTTAATTTCTTTTCCGGTATTGGATTTTGGCGGAATTTATCATGCAGCTTTGAGACCTGAGGCGCTTGAAGAATCTTTTTTCTTGTTTGGTTATGTCTAAAAAGATCAAAATAAAATGACCACAATTTTAGGTATTCATTTAATCTTGTTAGGTTTAGATGCTTTTATTCTAGTATTCAAGGCCTTTTGTTTTGGCGGCGTATATGATATCTGGGCTTCGAAAGGGAGAGATGTAAGAAAAATTACTGACTTGACCCTTAGCCCGACCATCGTATTTGGTTATTTACTAAAATCTCCTTTTGGAGGGAGGGAGGGGGGGGGGGTCTAGAAGATATAATCGAAGGATATGTATACATGGTTAGGTTCCTTTTGTATACTTGGTGGAATCTGACATATCTTAACTAAACCCTTCGCATGGGCTCGATGTGCACTATTATGATCTGGAGAGGCTTATTTATCTTACACTATAGGGGCTTTAACCATCTTTGGTCTCGTTGCTTGTTGTTTTGCCTGGTTCAATAATACCGCTTATCCTAGTGAATTTTATGAATCTACTGGACCAGAGAATTTTCCAAGTTCAAGCATTTACTTTTATAGCTATAAAACCAACTCCTTGAGGCTAACGTGAGATCCGCTCAAGGACTTATTGATTTAGGTAAATATCTAATACGTTCACCAACCAAAGAAGTCATATTTAACGGAGAAATTATACGTTTTTGATATCTTCATGTTCCATGGTTAAAGCCTCTAAGGGGTCCAAATGAGTTAGACTGAGTGTAAGACTTACTTATCTAACACTTCTTTCTTCATGCAATATATAATAGGCATAATACATAATCAGGACCTTTAACTTGATACAAAATTATAACTATGACCTTTAACTTTATCAATGTACAAGTGGGCACTTTAACTATTCAAAAGCTGAACAAAAATATACTCTAATCCTGTCTTGCAAAATGAGTGTATTCACTCAAAACCACGTGCGTCAGAGTTAGAATTGGAATATTTTTTTGTTCAGCTTTCGTGTAGTTAAATGTCCTATTTGTGCACTAACAAAGTTAAAGTTCATACTTATAACGTGTCTTTTTTATTAGGTGACAGCATCTGAGTGGATTACTAATCCACGTAGGTGCGATTGAATTTCACACATGTAAGTTACAGAATTGAAGTGTTTTTTTGTTCAGCTTTTATGTAGTTAAAGGGTCTACTTGTGCACTGACAAAGTTAAAGGTCATAGTTATAATTTGATGTCAAGTTTAAGGTCCTGTTTATGTATTATTCCATGATAATAACAATCGTAATAGTTTGGCACAATACATAAACATGCCCTTTAACTTAGCATCAGATCACATCTCTTACCTTTAACTTTATGTTTGCACAAGTAGACACTTAAACTTTTATAAAGTTGAACAAGTAGATACATATGTTCATGTGGCATCCTACATGGTCAATTCTTGTCCTATGTAGTGTCTTATGTGTAGTATGTCACATATGACAGTGTGTTTACTTGTTCAACTTTTTACAAGTTTAAGTATCGATTTGTGCACACCCAAAGTGGAGGTCATAGATGTAATTTGAGAATAAGTTAAAGGACATATTTATGTATTATGCCTAATAGTTTTATGATATTTCTATTATAGAGAATAAAGTTTACTTTACAATGTAAAATCCAATATTACTTTGAAGGCAATTAACCAAATGCTTTTTGTATATAACTAATTCAGATTTCAAGAACTTAGTACCTGATTTTGTGATTTTGAGTGATACCAATAAGAAGTTTTTCACTCATAAAGAAATACCAATTCAAAATTTAAAATTTATGAGTTTTGAAATCTAATTATTCGTTTTGAGTTATTCATTTCTAAATTAATAATTTATAAATATTAAATAAATTTCTTAAGCTAAATACATTGTAGTTTGGACCAAAACTACTAACTTTTGCCGAATTTTTTAATGCTTAATGGCGTATTATTGGCGTTATTATTAAAGTAATTTAACTTCACTCATTGTAGTAGTGCAAGAAATTAATATATACCGCCAATATATGTTTCTAATAGAAATATATTAACTAAACCTTAATGGATAGAGTTATCAAATATCTTTAATGTTGAAAGCTATCAGGTAATTAAGTGAATAGTAAGTAAAATATATATATGTAAATGATCGTGGTACACCATTGCCACACGAACAACAAAAGGAATAAAATAATAAATATGTTGTTATGAAATAACTAAGAATAAAGAAGAAGAGTAGAGAGAGAATAGATAGTAATTCTTATTTACCCCTAATTTCTGACTAAAAGACAGATACTTCAAATTCTGATAGTTATCAAATAGATCTTGATAGATCTTATCTATATAGGCATTCTCTATAATGTAAATACATTTATAACACGCCCTTGAATGTCGATATGTCGATATCAACAATGACTCATTATTTCGATTATAGCTCAATTAGCTGACTATCTGAACTTTCTATCTTATTGGTTCAATTAGCTCAATTAGCTGACTATCTGAATTTTTCGTCTTGATGGTTCAATTAGCTGATTATCTGAATTTTTCTATCTTGTTGGTTCAATTAGCTTACTAGATGAATTTTTTGTCTTGTTGGTTCAATTAGCTCAATTAGCTGACTATCTGAACTTTCTGTATTATTGATGACACCTTGTAATCCCTCTCTCTTGCCCTCAATTATTTTAAGAAAGACAAAACATGAATCCCTCCGTTTTAGTTTACTTGGCTCCTATAATAAAAATAGATATTTCAATTTACTTAGCCATTTTCACAAATCAAGAGAGATTTATTACTTCTTTCTTATACTAGCCTTAATACGGTGTTAAATAGCTACTTAAACCACCTACCCGTTGTTTGATACATCGGAGCGGATAGATAGGGATATCACATGTGTTGGGATCGTATCCCACGAGACTATTTCATTTCCCTTCATATGAGATAGTAATCCCAGCATTTTACTACAACTGGTATATAATAATAGTCTAAATATTAGTTCATACATACCAAACATGAAATAAAGTTAATGCCAAACTTTATCAGAATTCCAAAACATCATTATTAATGTTAGTATAGTAAAATACACCTTTAATTAATTTATTTTATACAGAATGTGGCAAGTCAATAGATATTAAGTTAAATTAAACGGAGTGAGGGAGTACTTTGAAGTTGTTGGCTATGAACTTGGAGAGATTTTCCAAATCAAAGATTATATAAAGATTCAAGAAATTAAATTAAATTAAATTAATACCTGAATTTGGGAGTTTTTTGAGTAGCTAAAAACACTATCATCATCACTCTTTGGGAAAGATGTTGCCATATATGCTTCTCTTCTTCACCCTTATAAATTATCCAAATTTATGAATATTCTAGCATAACTGATTTTTATATTACTAATACATTCAGGCTTGAGAAACTAAGAAAAGATCTGTACGAATGAGATATTTAGCAATAAGAAGGAAAAGAATTGAATAGAGGAGCTCTTGAGCATTTGGTGATCTCGGATGTGTCGATATCAACAATAACTCATTATTTCGATTAATTATTTCTTTAAAATAAAAATTTAACACTTATTAAAGATCTCACTTATCAGATTCCATATTTAGTAATACATGTTACAGTACTTGTTCTTTTGCGGAGAAAGTTTTGACTTTTGAGAAGAGTCGCCACTTAATTTTGCAAAGGAATTAAGAAACCTTTAGAGAGTTACTTCAAACGATCCAAACCAGAAAAATCATTTTAAGTTAGAGATTCTAGATAAGCGGTTCCTATTAACGTATTAGGAAGGTGTTAGGCACCTAAAACGTCCTCTAACTTGCAGTTATCCGAACTGTTTGAAAACATCTTTTGATTAACTTCTAAAAAGATTAATTTGTTGAAAAATGATCGATTTTTTGCAAAGACTTGTGTAAAATAGATTTAGGCGACTTAGTAGGGATTTTAACTAAGTCTAAACAAAACGAATAAGCAAATAAACACATAAAAGGGGAAAGGGAGGAGAAAGTAAGGGATTTAGGCCATTGGGGCCAAATCAACGAAACTTGTCCTAGTCTAGTTTTCGAGACTTTGGCTTGAGTCTTACTCCACCTGTATTAAATACAACTTTGGCTTCGAGGCCCAAATGAATAAATAAGGACAAAAATAAAATAAATAAATAAATAAATAATAAATGAGACTTTTGAGTCTCTTAGCTGCTTCAACTGTGAGCCTTTAACCCCTTCTTCTTCGTTCGAATCTTTATAGCCACGCGCTATGTAATCGGCTTTTGAACTTTCTTTTGAATCCAACTCGAAAGATGTTCCATGTTGGTCCATGAAGAAATGTGAAAGGGAGGAGTCCGTTTGGACTCCAAGATGAATTCATGCAAAGAGAGAAAAAAAAAGAAAAAAGAATTAATAAATGCCCAAACTTTAATAATCTACAAGCTATTGGATTCATGTTTCATCTAAATATATTCATACTCAGGTAAAATGCAACAGAAGCAAAATCCATGAAGTTCAAAGAAGACAATCATAAACAATTAATTAAAGCAATACCGACTAAACCTCAAAACATGGCTTCTTATGGTTCTTAGCAAATAAAACTAATAAATTATTTTTCTAATGTTACGGAAAGATTCACAAACATGAAGAGAATCTCTAAATTAGTCGTGGAAAGGAGTAATAGACCCGAGCATGAGCACAACATAAAAGGAAACATTCAACCTTAGATGGGTTACTACCTGTTAAACAAGATTCGATAATGTTAGTTCCTTATGAACTAGAGAAATAACGGATGAGATTTGTTTAAGTAACCAAACTACTAGTCCTGAAAAAATATCTATCTTTTAAAACACAGTCATGCTAAAGTAGGCAACAAAATTAAACTTTTATAATTATAGGATCACAAAAATGGTTACAAAAGCATGAGAAAACAAGGAAATGAAAGCTTGACATTAATCAAAATCTTGTGGGAAAAGACTCAAAACATGCAATATCACTAACCGCAATAAACAAAAACTGATCAGAAGTAGGCAAAAGAAACACATAAACCAAATTCATCCTACTCTTTTTTGACACGCCAAAAGGATCTTTTATATATCAAAAGTGTCATGGAGGAGTCCTCGGATGAAATACCCCTCATTTATGAACCAACCCCAACATTCCCATTGATAGTATGAATCAAAGAGCCAAGAAGGATATTCTACTGTATTTGAAAGAGTAAGTTGGAGTAGAAATTAACAATTCTACGAATAGGTAAGTTAGGCTGAAACAGTGGTCTCAACAACAATATGACTAAGCCAACACAAAGCAACAGACAAAGGGGTCAAAATGAAGAACTAAGGGAAAACAGTTTAGACTAACATGAGCGAAAGGAAACAGTTAAATTGATGCTAGCAGCCACTATTAAGATGAAAGTCGTTAATTGAAGGAGAACGAGAAATTAAATCATAAGCAACACCCAAGACAAAATAATGGGTGGATAATTAACTGATGATATCAAGGTTTAGACAACAGATTGCAAAGTCGAGGGAAGCAAAATGAAGCTAAAATCACGGATCAAACAATTAAGACAAAAGGTAGTCTAACACAACAAGAAACACTAAATCAAAATAGCGAACTAGAAATGAAAGATGGAATTTTGACAATATATATATATGCTGATTCATACCATAAACCTACAGGTGACCAAAAAAATCAATTAATAGACCGTATATTCAATACAATCGCACAAAAATTACGACATGAACATTGATTCCACGAAATAACGCAATAAATCACAAACTAATCCTAAGACCATCATAGCCATCTACAACTACTCCCAGCAAACAAACGACATTATAATTACATTATAAAGAAGGGGATGAAGAAACGATGATAGAAGTAAAAATGGCAAAGGGTGTTTACCTCTTTCGGAGCAGCAAAATGGGACAACGAGCTAACCCTGGACTCTCTCCCCACTGGAGGATTCTTTCACGACTCCGAAAGCTCCGAGCAGCCCCCAACCTTCCTCAGAAAGAAGAAAATTTTATACTCAAATAAAAATATACTGATTTCTTTGCTCAAAATGGCCTTTTTCCCCTTTCAAGACTTGTCCTTTTTGCTCAATAGTGAGACCTTTATATAGAGAACAAAATAGGATCCTTTTTTGAGCTCCACCAATGTGGGATTAGGAAAATTGGGGGGTATTTTGGGGTTTTTGTAAAGGGTAATTTTGAATTTTGAAAAGGGGATAAGAATAATCAATTGTAATTGTACGAATTAGTGCAAATCAGCCGTTTGGGTTGACACCTCAACACCTTCTAGAAGATTCGACCATTTTTCTGAGAAATCAAAGTGGGAAAAAGTCTTACGAGTTATTGGTGGTTGAAAACGGATCACAGATCGGGTTTTTGCCAATTGCGGGTTCGGGTCTGGGTCGAGTCTGTGTGGGTCGCCATTGCTGGAGTTGGGTCGGTGGATGCTGGTATCGGGTTTTCCATTGTTGTCGTTCAATTGTTATTCTTCGCAATTTTGGTTATGTTATTGATTGAGTTTTGTTGCTCTTGTTTTGTGAAGTTGAAAGAGAGGGGCTATTGAGAGTGTAGGCCGGGTATAGAGTTTCAAAGTGGACTGGTGCGTGAAATAAAAGGATGGGCTGCTGATTAGTTGTTATGTTGGGCCAATTTTGTGGCCCAAAAAAATGCATGGGTAGAAATTTGGTCATTTAAAAAAGGCCAAATTAAATTAATTTTTAGCCAATTTTATTTAAATGTTAACCAAATTGGATATCAATTTGACCAATCGCATTGCAATTGTGATCAATTCGATTTCAATTATGGTCAAATTTGATAAATTGACTAAATTTAATCGAGATTCGATACAAATTTGTACCTTGTTTAATCTTGAACTTCTTGATTCAATAAGATTGAATAAATATTTCTCCAAACAAATTATTTTTTGTAATAAATCATATTTAAATCAAGATTTTAATTAGTATATTTATTTTCAAAATGTTCCTTAATTAAAATCCGATATCCTATAGAATAAATATTTAAGTAATCAAATTACATAATATTGTATAATTGAACACGATAATATATAATATCTACATAAAATGACAAAATTACGTACAAATATATTTTGAAAAAAAAAATTATTCAGATGAAATAAATATTTTATTTTATTAAAAATTAAAGAAACTCAAGATTAAAATTAGTTATGGAGGGCAAAAATTAGGTGTCAACAACTGCCCCCTCCTTTTGGGTAGGGTGGATGCAAGTAACCCTGGGAAAAGGGAGGTTGATGTTCCTAATTTTTGTCCGACCACAAATTCAAATCTGAAAGAGGATGACTTTCGCACGATTTTCATGTATTTATGGCCGTACCCTGGTATCAATTTTTCTACATATCTCAGATTACATGAGAATTTAGGCCACATGTAGTTCATAAAGCTCGATTGTAAGCACGATTTTTAAGAAAATTCAAAAGCTATTTCGGTTTTAGAGTTTTTGATAAAACCAAAAAGCTATGGAATATAGGGATTTTGGGTAAGGTTGGAATGCAGTCGAGTTTTCTACACAGAGCCTGACCTACATATCCTCAAAATTTTAGGAAATAAGACTGCTTGTAGTTCGGCTCGATAGGTAGAAAATATAGTCTTTTATTTCAGACGATCTTCAGCTCATGATGAGTGACAAGTTGTCCGAGTTATGGAAAAGAAGCTTGTTATCACTTAACCATGAATGTCGGATCCTTCACATCCATAGGCAAGAACTTACCTGGACATAATTTCCATAATTCTAGGTGTCCTATCACTCGAATTTTAAAGAAAATGAAGTTTACCCTCGGTATGAGTTTAGAAATATTTTAAAGGAGAAGCGGAAACCATAATATCTTGAAAATACCCACATACCTTCTAATAGGGGTGTGGTTAGATGGTGGTGGTGATCATCCTTTATCTTGCGTCCAGAGAGTTTGACGTTCCTCTCTAGATTATGTCCTGTTTTGCTGCTAAGAAAGAGTTCCACGTTGTGTTGCGTCCTTTTTAGAGTCGTCCACACCTGTGATTTTGATTTGAGTTTTTCATCCTCTCGGATGCTCTCGACAATATCTCAAACAAAAATTATTAGTAATAAACACAATTCACGAAAGAGATGTATAACATTTTACCATATCTCCACGTGAGTTTTTGCCTAAAAAGAGAAGTCATCCTTTCTTGTACCTGTTTGGGATGAAATAACTGGCAACAACAAATAAAACAACCCTCTTGGTTGTTGTATAATTATGACATTTGTTGGTTGAATATGTCTTCAAAGTGGGGACACCGGTGATACTTTATGCAGAACGGTCCTTACAACCTTATAATCTTGTGCTGGTGTGGCAACCCTTTTGGTTACCTATATCACTTGTTATACATGGAATGATAACCTTTCAGGCTATAGCCAATAATTATTTGCATGTGATCTCGGGTAAGTCTTGCGCATCTTTGTCTCGATACGACTTATAGCTTTCCATTGAATTGACAATCTTTAGCTAATCTTGCGTATTATTTGATGTTGGATACGAGGTGACTTACAGATATCCTTTGAATTGCTAGCCTTTAGGTAATCCTGCACATTATCCGTCCTTGGATAAGAGATGACTTACAGATATCCCTCCAATCATTAGCTCTCTGGTATTCCAGCACATCATCCGACCTTGGATATAATATGACTGACAGATATGTCTCAAATTACTAGTCTTTGGGTAATCCTACACATAATCAATCTTAGATATGACACGGCTTATAGAGAACCATTGGACATTATCAATTTGATAATCTTGCATATTCTTCGGTAAGGATTTAGTTGCGACTTACGAATAACCTTTGAACTTTAGATTTTTGGGTGACCTTGCACACTATCCAGTTAGGATGTTGTGATGGCTTATGAATGACCTATAGGCTATCAATTCATAGGTGATCTTGCACACTATCCTATTTCAAATAATATGACTTATAGATGACCCTCAAATTATCAACTAATAGGAAATCCCATATATCTCTCGTCTTCAGATAGCGGCTTAAAGGTGTCCCTTAAAATCATGTTCTCTTGATGCATTCAGATGCTGTTTCATAAAAAGATGAGATATCCTCAACGCTAGTGTTTGAGTCTAGCGTGTCAACGGATATTAAATGATGATGATATCCTTGATGTCAGCATTTATGTCTTGCGTGTCAATAGATATTGAATGGCCCTCTTGTCAATAATATGCAATAGCCCTCTCAGCGATGATATGAATGGCCCTTTTGGCAATGATATGCAATGACCTTCTTGGAAATTATATGAAATTGCCCTCTTGGCAATGATATAAAATGGCCCTCTTGGCAATGATATGAAATGGCCTTTTTGGCAATGATATGAATGGCCCTCTTGGAAATGATATGCAACGGCCCTCTTGGTAATGATATGAATGGCCATCTTGGCGATTTGAAAATAATTTTACCTGAGTTCGTTTGTCTGTGTCTTTCTTTCTACATGTACCTGTACTCAAGATAGACAATTAGTAGAAACAAATTTGCTTTTGCTAGTGACCATCTTTTGAGAAAAATTCTAAATACAATGTTTGTAAAGAAAAAAAGACGCCTTTGTTTGTCTTCCATCATCTCAAGAAATGAGATGGACAATTTAAAAGGTCATCGATAAATGGGTGTTGGGCCCATTTTTGGGCTACCAAAAGTACCGTTCTTAAGCATTATATGCTCTGGCATGGCTCCCGACTTGCTTGGGGATTTTTTGAAAGAAACGCTCATTTTTGTGTATCGATCCCTGCATCCACAGAGAAATGATTAGTTTGAATAAAACTACTCCATGTCGACCTTATTTGATCCTTGATTTGCTCCTCGCCATATTTCAGGTGTCCCTTCATATTGGTACCTCCACTCTGGGTCCCTGCTCCTATAGACGCCTAGGCAATCACTAAGTGAAAGATTTGTAAAGATTTTTTTTCAAAAGTAGTCTTATTTTTAGCAAATAGTTTCGAAAGTATTTGTAAAAGCTTTAGAAAATCTCTGTCAGTCATGTCATGTACTAGATCAACGAACGTCTTCCTCGTGGCTTTGACTATATCCGATAGATGATTTCCAGAACTCATGATCATTGTCGGAGGGTTCTTGAAATAGTTCTGTCATAACCAGAAATTGAGTCTACCTAGACTTTGTCTCAGTTGGTGACTTCAAATGCTTGTCTTTAACCTCTGGTGCCAGGCAATTTAAAATATATTCCAATACTTGGTGGAAATTTTGAGGCCTCCCTCAAAATTTCTGCCCCAGTTTAAAGTAGTCTGAGATGATATCATCTCGAGTGGATCTGAAGTCTTTGTTGATCTTCATTCTCTTTGTTGGATGTTGATCTTATCTTCTGAATTTTTGAAATTCCTTCTCAAAAATTTAGCCCCAGTTTCCATTTCCTGGGGTTATATGACCGAGCCGTTGGGGCACCTACGTATTCTATTGAAGCAGGAATCAGGTCAAACGTAGTTCAAGACTACGCTAAGGATATATAGAAAAATCTAATGGGTTGACCAAAACTGACATAGTCCGCTTACGTATCCCTTTTGTTGGGAATTCAGGTCATCACGTAGTTCATACATAAAAGGAAAGGATAAATTTTCCTAAGGGGTTGACCGAAGCCGACATAGACCGCCTACGGATCCCTTTCTTGGGAATTTAGGTCAAATGTAGTTCGTACATAAAGGGAAGGGGTTCTAGGAAATTACACATCATGAAATTGATGCTATTATAAAGGAGATTACAAATAACCAAGGAACAAAAACTATAACATCTTTCAAGCATAATATCTCTTTACCGCATCAGAATTGATTGGCTTGGTCCACTCTTGACCATCCATCTCAGGTAGGATTAGGGCTCCTCCAGGTTGGGATTCTTTTTATTTTCATATTCCTCTGTATCTACTACTAACTGCTCCTCATCACCTTTTCTGTTCATCATTATTTCCTTCGCTTTGTTCATCTAACCCTTGACATGACATGATATTGGCAGGTTTTTAAATTATTGCTACCAAAATAAACCATGCTAGATAATCATATTTAAAAAAAAATAACTTCTTAAATAAAGGGAGGGTTTTTGGAAAATAAATAAAAACTATGGATCATGACCCACACAAATGCGGGCCCATGCCTTTTTGAAAGTTGTAAAACACGAAATGAAAATTTGAGACATAAAAGGGTGGATCACAAGGCTTCCTACGGATCATCACCGATTTTAAAAACTATTAGTAATTGCCCTTTCATCTACCATGATGGATGACGGGTTATGAGTGGAGTGGAGGTCCAGTTTTGCAAGGCCTCCCCTGATGCAATCTCCTTCACCCCACCGGAATTTGGGAAATCATCTGGTAGAGCATTGCATCCTTCGAATAGATCTCCTATCCCATCCCTAAGACCATCATCGTTTGACATCTCATATACGGAAAATAACTGGTACAAGAGCGGCAAGGGCCTAAACAGACTCTCCTTTGAATTATCTTTGATCTAATCCTCCTTTCTTGGTTAGTACTCTATTCCCTGCTTAAATTCTTTTTCTGGGACCATAACAGGCTTAATAATTCCTTCTAAATCCTCACTTAAGGCAGCCACAACTTTCTCTATCTTCTCCACTTCTTCTGTTCTTTTGAGTCCTTCTAAATTTACCTTAGTGATGGCCTTGCTAGATGCCCATTCACCCTTTATTTCAATCATGTTAACTGTAGATCCCCCGTGATTAGGCAATGGATTACTGTTAACATTTGGTGTTAGCGACTGAAGCATGATGACCTTCTAATCGATCAAATCTTGGATCTTATATTTCAAGTTAATACAATCCTCGGTACTGTGCCCCGCTGCTCCTGAATGATAGGCACAATTTTGATCGGCATGAAAAAATCGAGAATTAATATTTAGTAGTATTTGGTGGAATAGGCTGTAAATAACCAGTCTTCATCAATCTTTCAAAGTGCTGGGTACGACTTTCAGCCAATGAAGTGAATTTTCTAGGGGGCTTCTTTTCAAGGTTTATACGTGGGGGGTTATACTGATTTTGATTAGCAGGAGGAGGTACTTGATGATAGTTTGGAGGCACTTGGAATTTTATTTAATTGTTTGGAAGAGTAGCTTGAACATGAGACTGATAATTTGGCTGCAGAACTTGACACTGGGGAAATGAAGCTTGATATTAGGGTTGGGCATAGAATACAGACTGAAGAATTGGTGACGGTGGTGAGGAAAGAATATTCCTAGGCTTGAATTTCCTCTTCGATTTATCTGAAGAATCAGTAGAGACCTGACCTACGTCTTCCCTTTTCTTCTTTGGGAACATAGAAGTCCCAGATGATGTTGCGGTTTTGATAATCTTTCCTGTTCGAATGCCTTTTTCTAAATATTCCTTAATTTTACCAAATCTGTGAATATCGCCCTGACCGCGGATACCATCCTAGTATAAAATTCTCCCTCCTGAGCATGAGAAAATACAGATACCATCTCCTCTTCATACATAGAAGGTTGTACTTTAGTAGCCTCTTTCCTCCAATAAAAGGCATAGTCTCAAAAGATCTCGCCATTCTTCTGCTTAATACGATCTAGTGAGTATTGTTTTCAGACCAAAAAAAGTAGACAACAAGACCAAATTTTGACCTAACCATTATTCAAGGAAAGGAATGGAAGAAAGAAGGACAACCGGGTCTTAACTTAGGACATCCTACCTACCCAAGTTATAAGGGAATCAAGTCTTAAGTATCTCAAAGGGTTGGAGGGAGGGGGCCTATACCAAGTTGATGAGTCGAGTGAGGCTCTGTCGAGGTTCCGATCCGCAACTCTGTCATTACATCAAAATGAAAATTATAAGTTAAAGAATAAATGAAATTACAAAAATACTATCTATGCAACTTCTTTTGGACTCTTGACTTGAGTTTCATCACCCTATTCTTCGGGCAGGCTCCTGACTTGCAATTTCTTCAACTTGTTGCTTGGCTTTTAATTCCTTCACCCTGTTGTTTGACTTTTCATTTTCTCCCTGTGCTTCGGGCGGGCTCCAATGTTGCTTGAATTATCAAAACAAGGAAGTGTGTCTCCTTACCAATGCTTGAATTAACCAAACAAGGAAGTACATCTCCCTACAAATGCTGCTTAAATTTCCCACATATGGAAGTGTATCTCCTTACAAATACCGCTTGAATTACCTAAATAAGGAAGTACATCTCCTTACAAATGCCGCTTGAATTACCCAAACAAGAAAGTGCGTCTCCTCACAAAAGCCGTTTGAATTACCAAAACAAGGAAGTGCATCTCCTTACTAATGATGCTTGAATTACCCAGATAAGGAAATGCATCTCCTTACCAATGCTGTTTGAACTACCCAAACAAGAAAGTGCGTCTCCTTACCAATGCCTCTTGAATTACCAAAATAAGAAAGTGTATCTCCTTACCATTGCCTCTTGAATTACCAAAACAAGGAAGTGCGTATCCTTATCAATTCCTCTTGAAGTACCAAAATAAGAAAATGCACCTCCTTACCAATGCCGCTTGAATTATCAAAACAAGGAAGTGCGTCTCCTTACCAATGCCACTTAAATTACCCAAACAAGAAAGTAAGTCTCCTTACTAATGCCTCTTGAAGTACCAAAACAAGAAAGTGCATCTTCTTAACAATGCCGCTTGAATTACCCAAACAAGGAAGTGCGTCTCCTTACACATGTTTCTTGAATTTCCCAAACAAGGAAGTGCGTCTCCTTACAAATGTTGCTTGAATTATCTAAACAAGGAAGTGCGTATCCTTACAAATGTTGCTTGAATTAACTAACAAGGAAGTTCGTCTCCTTACACATGTTGCTTGACTTACCAAAATAAGGAAGTGCGTCTCCTTAAAAATGCCGCTTGAAGTACCCAAACATGAAAGTGTGTCTCCTTACAAATGTTGCTGGATTTACCCAAACAAGGAAGTGCATCTCCTTACAAATGTCTCTTGAATTATCCAAACAAGGAAGTGTGTCTCCTAGAGATATTGGATGATGAGTTTTACCATAGTTTTGATTACCAAACCTGTGCAACAATATTGTCTCCTGCATTTGTGGAAGTGAGGCATTGCAACTTTTGATGTTTAGGCTTTGAAATCCTTGATTCGAAGGTAACATGTGTTCCTGTTTCATACAAAGAAAACTTGTTAGTTTAAAAACATGGTGGCTGGTTTGTGTCTTTGGCTTTTGTGGCAATCACTCTTGCCTCTGTCACATTAATCTTTCTTTCAACCATTAGCATATGTCATTGACTCACTGCATCATTGACCCAAACTCAGATTATTAAGAGTGACTCTAAAACAAACACAATATTTCTGCTTTGCCATACTTCTCAGATAAACCCTTTGAACCTTGATATTTCCATAAGTTCCCAGACTTGTTTGTTGACAAAACTTTCTGCATGCCTTATTTCGGCTCACAATCATGTCTCTTTCATGTGTTGGTCTTTTGTCTTGCTTTGTGCAATTGAAGAAGCTGGTAGCCAATTTTGAAATCTTTTCTCACTTGTTTTGACATTGACTTGACTCAACGACAAAAGAAAAATGACAATGATTTTTATTTGAATAACTGACTCAAGAAAAAACAAAAATAAAGAGAAGAAAGAAAATACAATGAATGTCCCCATTTGAGACAAAGAAACAAAGATTTATCTAAAAATGACAGTCAACTCTAATGATTATGCCATGCATTTTGGATCAAGCTGCCTGATCTTTCCATCCAAAGTTTCTACCAATTGTTGTTGAGTTAATGGTCTTGAAACTGAGTTGTTTCCTTAGGTCAATTGCATTTAAGACCTTATTCGTCTAGTGACACCTTGAAGGGTTTTCCCCAACAAGCCTCTCTCATTTTCTTTCTGTCAGCTCACCAATGCATTATGGTGTCTGTGAGGGTTTTTCACCATTGAGACTCTCTTATTTTCATTCCTCTCAACTCACCGTCGTCTTATGGTGACCGTGAGGGTTTTCACCAATAAGACTCTCTCATTTTCATTTTTGTCCTGATTCCTTATGTTGAGAAAGGCAAGTAGTTCCCGAAATACGTCATCACATCCATTGCATACTTAGCCTTAACATTCTCAAAGATTGATTCGGCTTTTGGATAGGGTTAGAAAGAGGGGATGGCATAAGGCTCAAACGACACTTGAAGTGGGGTGGGACTTACAACTTTTGGAATCGACTCAAACAATGAGAATTAACTTATGCCCCAGTTTCTTTGACTGAGCAATTCTAAATTGTTTATTTGGTTGGACCGAGCCCAGAGTAGGGCAGCCTACGTATCTCACCCCTGATAGAGGAGAATTAGGTCACGCATAGTTCTGGCAGCTTGTTCTTTTGATTGATTCTAATTTTTGTTTCTTTTTTCTTTCTCTTTTCTCTTTGGGATTTTTTTTGACTCTTTTTCTTGACACTCTTTTCTTCTCTTTTTGGACACATTTTTTCTCTCTTCTCTTCTTTTTTTTTTTGAATCTTTCTGACTCTATTCTTTTGCTTGACACTTTTCTTTTTAATTTTACTAACTCTATCTTGATTCCAAAAGAGGGGTATGAAAGAAAATAGAATAGGGTCAAATGGGGTAAACAAAGGATGACACAATGCTTGGATAGCAGAATGAAATTCCTTCATCATATCAATCCTTGAAATGTAAGTACATATCATGCAATATGAAATGAAAGATAAAAATCATTTGTGACACTTTAACAACACTAACTTCAACTGAGCATGTGTGCCCATTCTTCTTCTATCCTTGTCAAACGTACAACTCCACTTTCGTAGTACATTCCTCATGCTAAAGGACTCATGACTTCGTGGAGTTGATTTTCTTTTTGTTTCTTTTGACATAAGATCACACATTCACTACTTGACCTAATTGAGATATGTCTTTCAATTGATGACCAAGTTACTCTCACGATTCTCAAAATAATTTCCTTAATTTTCAAAGAAGGCTTCAACTTGATCACCAAATGCCCCGGCACTCTATCTATTTTCTCAGATGCTTTCTTTTTCGAACTTTAACCCTCTGAGTCAATGTTCATGCTTAAACTAGATTTTAAGATCTGGATGAAAATTTCACTAGCATGTCATATCACTAGATTCAACATAAAATGTACTATGTAAAGAAAAAAAACAAACAACACATATTTAAAACACAAAGAAAAATGGAAAACTTCATTTAGTTGAAACAAAAGATAGAAGAGTTTGAACATAAATGACAAAAGGGCAAAATAAGATAGATCCCGAACTACAACCCTGAAATAATTTAGACAATAGAAAATAAAACAAAACGCACTACCAGACCTCATCCTAGTAAGGAAAGGGGTGACTTCTCAATTGCTCAGCCTGACATCTTAGCCACTGGTTTGCATATCAGCATGACTAGAGCTTTCCTCACTCTCAGTTCTCTGCACCATGATTGATTGATCTTGAATCATCTTTTTAATTTCTCTTTTTAAAGCACGACAATCTTCAATACTGTGATCCTGAACATCAGAATGATATGCACATCGTATATTAGGATCAAAACTTCTTAAATGTGGGTCACGAGTATACCCAAGGAGAGGAGTGATCATGCCCTATTGTACCAATATCTGGAATAAACTTGCATGCGACTCTCTAATTGGTGTAAAGCTATCCCTCGACTTCTACCTCATTTCATTGTTTGGCTTGGACTGAAAATTTGGCCTAGAAGGGCTTTGGTATGTTTTTGGAGTTTGAGGATGACTCTGAAGAGTTGGTACACGCCATTATGGGTAAGAAGGGAATTAAACATAGGGTTGTGCATTGTATATTGCATATGGAGGTGGGGGAATAGAGTATAGTGGATTTCGGGAAAGATTCTGTGGAGCTTGGGCATAAACTTGGGTTTGAGTCTGTGGGTAACGATGGTGTGTTCCTCTTGCCCATGCCTGTTGTCCAACTACAATGGTAGATGCATCTTCATAATTCTTCTTTCCTCCCACACTTCCTAAACCTTTTTGAATTGCTTGAGTAGTCATTTTCAATGTTGCAAAACTCACAATGCGACCAGTCTTAATTCCATCCTCTATCATCTCCCTCATTTTGAGGACCTCAATAAATGGCTTGCCTAATGCAGATAACAAGTGTTGATAATATATTTCATCCTGCGCTTGAATAAATACCTCCACTATCTTACTTTCTTTCATTAATGGTTTCACCCTAGCAGCTTGTTCACGCCATCTAATCGCATACTCTCTAAAAGTCTCAGTACTCTTTTTCTTCATGTTAGCTAGGTATTTTTCATCAGGAATCAACTCCACATTGTATTGGAATTGTTGCAAAAATTCATTAGCTAGGTCATCCCAACTAATCCACTTGTCGATGTCTTGGTCAACAAACCATTCCTAACCTAGGCCTGAAAGACTCTCATCGAAATATGCCATGAGTAATTCTTCCTTCCCCCTAGCACCCCTTAGTTGGTTACAATAGCACCTCAAATATGCCACTGGGCCCCCATGTCCATCATATTTCTCAAACTTTGGCATTTTAAAGCCAGGAGGAAGGTTGACACCTGGAAACATGCATAAGTCCTTAGATGAGACACTTTTGTAACCCCCAATTCCTTACAAGTTCTTCATAGCCAGTTCTAAACTTCTTAATTTTTTGGTCATTTCCTCTTGTTCTTCTGTCATAACAGGCTTCTCAGTGTTAGGAGGAAATTCAGGCGGGTGAGTGTCACCATAAAAACCAGTTAACTTGAATGTAGGCTCGAAAGTGTAACACTGATCACCAATAATATTCAATGCAGGCTCTCTTGTAGAGTAGAGAGGCACAACTTTTGGATGAACATCAAAAGTAGGAGCTTCAAGTGGGGGTGGCGCCGCTAAAGCATGAACAACAGGTGGAGCCGAGTATGTGGTATTCATGGATTGGGGAGTGAGAAAATGAACATTGGAAGTGGTTGGATATTGTTGCCCCAGAGTCGATCCTGATGCATGTTGTGGCATATCAACAAAAATGGGAAATTGTGTATGTGACACGGGAGGAAAGCAAGAAAGATATTCCAGATTATCAGTGGCAACTAGAGGAGACGGCAACCCATTAGCCCAAACTCGATGCATTTCTATCATTTGCTGCCTTAATTTCTGAATCTTTTCATTATCTCCTAAATTCTCATTTCCCAAACTCCCTATCTGATTAGTGATAAAAAAACTCGGTATCCTTGTTATCCATAACCTTCTCTTTGACTTGGTGCAATATGGAGGACCAACCAAAATGCCACAAACCAACCACCTCAAACTAACTGAATAAGAGATAGCAAATGTGTTAGAGTTCAACACTTTCTCAAAATATCTTTTTTTTAAAAAAAAAAAAAAAGATTACCGAACCCAAGAAGGGCGCCTACGTATCTCACTTCCAAAAGAGGAGAATCAGGTGTGCGTAGTTCGTGAAGTCTTGCCAAAATGGCCAATTAAAATCTTTTTCCTTTTCTTGAAATTTTAAGAAGAAAAGAAAAATGACAAATTGTCAAAAGAATAGACGAAAATTATTTTTTGAATTTTTCATCTTTAATAACCTATAAAAAATGAAACCTATGATTACCAAAGAAACTCTTTTTGGGTTTTCAATTTTGCACTTCATACGAAAATGAAACTTAAACCTATTAAAGGAAAACTTTTGTAGTTTTATTTTATTGATGCATATGACACCTACTCTAAATGAAGAGTGAAAAAAAATATTTTTGGATTTTTGAAATAAGATCAACCAAAATGAAACATACGACTATTGAGAAAAATATTTATTATTATTATTATTATAGTATTTTTTTTTTCAAGACATGTATGAAACACCTACTCTAAATGAAGAGTGAAGAAAATCTTTTTAATTTTATTTTAAATAAGATCTCCGAACCAACAATAGGCTGTCTACGTATCTCACATTCCGAAATAGGAGAATCAGGGGTGCATAGTTTATCCAGATTGGACAATTAAGGATTAAAGAACAAACAAAGACTTGACCTAAGAGACAGACGATGAAAGACGTCAATAAAAAAAATTTGAGTTTTTTTTTTTCAATTTGACACTTCACATAAAACTGACACCAACAATTATGAAATAAAAAAAAATCTTTTTTGGGTATTTTAGTTATATCAAATGTGCAAAACTTCTACCAACTTTTTTGCATTTTTTTTCTTTATAAAAAGCTCCAATTAAAAAAAATATATTTTTAAAATTTTTGAATTATGAATGCATGGTAGAGAAATAAAAAGAAAATCTTTTTTATGCTTTTGAGAAAATGAGTGCGAAAGGGAAAAAAACTCTTTTTGAATTTTTGGATTGTGAAAAACAAAAGCCATAAAGAACTCTAAAAACTACGAAACTCTTTTTTTTCTTTTCGACTCACTTTTTCTTTTTTTTTTCCTCTCTTTTTTTTTTCAATTTTTTCCTTGCCGACACACTCGATTTTTCTAGCATATGCTTTCCTCCAAATCAATCCGTCAAATGACCATATCACCCTTTTTCGTGTCTCGAGCCGGGGGTCTATCGGAAACAGCCTTTCTACTTCTTTAGAGGTAGAGGTATGGACTGTGTACATCTTACCCTCCCCAGACCTTACTATGTGGGAATACACTGGGTTTGTTGTTGTTGTTGTTGACCATATTACCCTTAAAGATGCAACATTTAGCACGTAGAGATGCTTTAGAGGTGAGTCTCCCACAAAGGGCCACGTGGGTCCCGCTAGGTCTTAATATGATGCAAATAAGTATGACCTAAAGGCTGACCTATGCTGGGGTTCACTAACAAGGCTGTTTGAAGGTGTGTATGGTCGATAGTGGCTGCGAGAGCTTTCCACCCACTCCATAACACCAACGGCTCCCCCTGCTAAGATAAGGGTGACTCCACTAGAGGTTGTATACAACACGTGTACTACAAACTTGTTGCAAAAAGAATGACTCGGGTTATGCACATGATGCTAGATATAAAGCAGTAACACATAAAGTAAAAACTGTAAACAAAGAGCACGTGGGCACTCAACAATGATAAAACAATAACACAAAACAACACAAACAATGTATATACACCCATAATGCCAAACAAAGCCAATACAACTCCAAAAATAAGCTCGAATTCTAAATTCTCGTCCCCAGCAGAGTCATCAGAGCTGTCACACCCCTTTTTTAAACCAAAAGAATTCTATTTTAAAGTTAGAAAGGGTTTTTATTATCAAAGTGACAAAAGATTGAAAATTCATTTTGAAAAAGGATTGTTTACATTTTTTATTTAGAGTCGCCACTTGACATAATCCGGTGTGCCAAGTCACCTTTGGAGATCCTTTTCAAAATGATTTTGACTCTATAACTGATCTACGAATAGAGATTCCAACTAAGGAATTCTGTTGACCGAGGGGAAGGTGTTAGGCACCCCTCTATCCCATGGTTCGACCATGGTCGCTTGGTGGATCATATCGGCTAATTTGACACTACAAAATGTATAAACCACACAAAACACACAAAAACAATCGATCAAGCACACAAAATAAAACAAATCCAAAATATAGCGTCCAGTCCAATTATTACAACCCGAAATGGAAAAGCTACTGAAAAATAAACCTATGCTAGCCTACACTAATCCTAAACTACGCTCCAGTGCCTTACCCGATGCCTCAGAACTTGATCACGAACCTCCTTCGAAAACATAATACGTCGGGGCATTCTCCGGTGAATAAATACATAAAACCTTGGGGCATTCCCCGGCCAAATGAATAAACTTGAGTTAAGTACGACAAACTAGGAAACATTCACACATATTCCACGTTCAGACATCCAATAAAACACTTATTCCTAAATTTACCTACCCGAACCTACATTTGCATAGCCGTTTCAACATATTATAATTCTAACACGTTCATATCAACAATAAATCAAAATTAATCTGAATCTATCCTTTTTATCAATTTTTCAATTTCTACCCAAACCATTCTCGAACCTTTGTTCCAACATAACAATTCAATGATAATATTTCAGCAATCCCCAATCAATATCATTCGACATTCATCATTCACATCACGCATAAGATAAGAGAAATTGAAGACGATAACAATTAACCACACACAATAATAAAAATAAACTAAGAATAAAAATGAGATAAAGAGATGGACCTTAAATTGGGGATTTTATTCGACCAGTTTGAACTGATTTCAACAATGAAAGAAGCCTCGTGGACTAGTGAACCACGGACATACCTCAAATAAAACTTCAACAACGACAAAATTGACCCCAAACAACCTTGCACCTCTCGACGTTGCAAAGCAAAACCCAAGTCAAATTTGATGGTTTTTGGCTGAAATCTGGAATGGGAGGATTGAAATGATTTGGGTTTGTATTACTATTCTTTTCTACGCCGGAGCTCCGACAAGCTCGACAGTAGCCAGAATCGGAACAGCAGCTGGCAGCGATGAGGTATTTTTTTCGGTGAAAACTTGTTGGAAAATCCTCTCTCCCGTCCGTCAACCTCTCTTATCACCTTTACTAATTTCTCCCTATTCTCTCTCGCACAATCTCTCCCTCTCTAAGTTCCCTCTTACGCCATTTTTCTTTTCACTTCGATGTGTGTGTGTTGTTCGTCCTCGATTCTGTTATCTATCTATATGCGGGTGTAGATGATGAGGCTTTTGGTGTGGGATTCTCTGTTTTCTTAGAATGGAAATTGTATTTCTTTGTATTCCCCTCGATGGTGTGTGTGCAGTGTATATGTATATCTGTGTATATGAGAATTCAATCCATGATGGTGATGAGTGGTGTATCGGTGAGTGTGGAGTATGGTCAATGAAAAATTTAGTGATGGTGTCTGTGAGTATGGTTGTTACTGTGTGTATTGGAGTCTTGCTGTGATGGTATAAGGTGGAGAAGATGATGTTGATGGTGTCCCCCTTGGTATATGTGATGTTATATATTGTTAAAGAAAAATTCTATGGGCCCCACTCTTTTTGAGGTGTGTAATTGGAAAAATGGCCAGCAAAATATGTAAACAAACAAACAAAAATAAAGGTAGATAACGGGAGGGGGTCACGTGGGGTAGGGGTGAGGTGGGGTAGGATAGTGATGTATTGTCCACTTTTAATAGGGAAGGTTGTTAATTTGTTATCAATTGGGATTGTGTGAAAATTTTGGGATAAGATTTGTTTAGAGTTGGTTTTGATTTTTTGTCATTTGTGGGATAATTACATGGTTGAGGGTACACAGTAGGATAAGATAAAATAAATAAAAGTGATATCGGGGAAGGACAAAATTAGGTGTCTACAAGTAATGATCAGGGACAATCTCAATGTTAAATGCAAATCTATCGAGAAAACTTTTGCCAACACATTCCAATTAGACCATCTTTTCAGTTCTTAAGACATGAACCAATCTAAGGCTTCGCCGCTTAAGCTTCGGTTGAATAAGCGCACCAATAATGCCTCATTTCTTCCTATCCCAATCATCTAATCACAATACCTTCTTAGATAGGCCATTGAATTTCCGGTACCGTCAAACACTTCAAATTTAGGGATCTTGTAACCTTCTAGTAAATCTACTCCGAGGTGCACAACTAAATCATCGTAACCTAACCCGTCGTTATTCCCCGCTCCATGAGATTCCTTGATCCTCATGATCTCTTCATTCATAGCTATCAATTTTATTTTATGCTCGGTTCTCCACTCTTTCTCCCTCTCCTCGTAATGGTCCCCCTCGGGATTAAGAAGGGAATTATAGATGTCAGGGGATATGATGACATGAGAAGGATTTCAAAAGACGGCTTGATTTTATGGATGAAAGGAAGTTGGTGGGTGGGTAGGGAGAACGTTTTAGAAACTGGAAAAGTTTTGTGGAATTTGAGAGTAGCTTGGTGGAATCTGAGAAGGATTTTGCGAATTTGCAAATGAATTTGGTGGATTCGGGGATAGATTTGATGGATTTTATGGGTTTGGGAGTGAATCTTGTGGATTTGGGAATAAATTTTCTTGATTTGAAAATATGTTCTGGGGATTTTGAAATGGATTCGAAAATGGGTTTTGTGGGGTTAAATATGGATTTTGTGGATGGTAGGCATTTGGGTTATTTTCGCGAATGGTGTTTTGGACAAATGGAGGAGCGGAGATGGACGATATATTATTTGGCTGATTCCCGAGAATAGGTGTACTGAGGGGAGAAATTTGGAGTGGAATCTCGTGTCCTCCTTGAGCGGGGGCATTGACGATAATGGCCAGGTTAGCCAAATCTCGAGTGCGATTTATTTCCTCCTGAAGAATTTCTAACTTTCTTGGGAGTTCCGCAATCATCTCACTCTGTTCCGCTATTACATTGTCCCAAATGGTCAATGTGTTTTCTTCGTCATTTCCAGTCATTTTTGAATGATAGTCAAAGGATGGGATTTTGTACGCTTTTGACCGGGTGAAGTAAGGATGTTCTGCCAGCTTATTTCAACACGGAGTAGTTTTCTATTATCTGTAAAGTAAAACAACTCAAAGGCAAACGTGTTAGTTTCCACATGTGATAAGCAATGCAAAAACTTGACAAGAAATAGCCACGTAGAGTCATTTGTGTCATAGCCAAATTCATCCATAGGAGCATAGTGGATAAACTTGACTTTGATCCTAACAAATGCACATAAACACATAATACAGTTATATCACATAAAAACATTATAAGAATGCGTATCCTAACTGGGGTGACCCTTTTGAGCCAAGGGTTTGGGCCTAACGATTTTTGAAGAAAAATATATGCTTGCTTAAGGTCAATCCATTATCCCCCAACTTTTATAGACACTAAAAGGGCATAAATGCCTACAAAAGATAACCAAAGAGGGATACAATCTTTAGGGAAAAGGGAAATAACATGAAAGAAGACACGTTCCCACACACAGGGGATAGAAATACTAAATCCTAAGTGTTTCTTCTATCAGCCTTTACCTTCTTAGCTTCGTCCATTTCTTATATTGGTGACGTCCCTTGACGTTCAAACTGTGCCTTAGATACAACCTCCCAAATTGATCAATTTCTTGCTTAAATTGCTCCAATTCTTCTTACGAAGTAAGCAAATAAAGATTTTTCCCAACTCTCAATGGATAATGGATTGAATTAGACAGGCATACATTTCTTCAACACATAAATATGGTTCGTCTATAATTGGTTCGGGGTCAAAGACGCAGGGAAGATTTTTTAATGGTCCCAATACCCCGTTCGGGTATTGGGTCGTCCTAGGCTCATGCCTAAAATAGGGTTCTGGTTTCATTCTTTCCGAGGTGTCTAGAGTGGGTTTGAACACTGGTTCTCAAGCGGACAACTTGAGTTTGAAAATACGAACAGCCATCAGACGACTCACATGCTAATAAGTCGTTCATATTTTCAACACATTTTGAAATTGAACAATAGGGGCCGGGAATCCACGAAATCCCAAAATAGTTTTTTATAATGCAGGAATATGCCATGAGATTCGATAGTTAAACTTTACAGAATCAAAACATATAAACACATAAATAGTTAATCAGATGACAAAAATCAAACATTTGGTTAGAACCTAGTTAAAGATCCCCAGCAGCGTCGCCGTTTCTGTTTTGTGGAGAAATTTTTTACTTTTGAAAAGAGTCGCCACTTAATTTTGAAAAGGAATTAAGAAACCTTTAGAGAGTTACTTCAAACGATCCAAAAAAGGAAAATTATTTTAAGTTAAAGATTCTAGATAAGCGGCTCCTATTAACGTTTTAGGAAGGTGTTAGGCACCTAAAACGTCCGCTAACTTACGGTTATCCGGACTGTTTGAAAATATCTTTTGATTAACTTCTAAAAAGATTAATTTGTTGAAAAATGATCGATCTTTTAGCAAAGACTTGTGTAAAATAGATTTAGGCGACCTAGTAGGGATTTTAACTAAGTCTAAACAAAACGAATAAGCAAATAAACACATAAAAGGGAAAAGGGAGGAGAAAGTAAGGGATTTAGGCCATCGGGCCAAAATCAACGAGACCTGTCCTAGTCTAGTTTTCGAGACTTTGGCTCGAGTCTTGCTCTACTTATATTAAATACAACTTTAGCTTCAAGACCCAAATGAATAAATAAATAAAATAAATAAGGACAACAATAAAATAAATAAATAAATTATAAATGAGATTTTTGAGTCTCTTAGCCGCTTCAAGTGTGTGCCTTTAACCCATTCTTCTTCGTTCGACTCTTTATAGCCATGTGCTATGTAATCGACTTTTGAACTTTCTTTTGAATCCAACTCGAAAGATGTGCCATGTTGGTCCATGACGAAATGTGAAAGGGAGAAGTCCATTTGGACTCTAAGATGAATTCATACAAAGAGAGAAAAAAAAAAAAGAAAAATGAATTAATAAATGCGCAAACTTTAACAATCTACAAGCTATAGGATTCATGTTTCATATAAATATATTCATACACAGGTAAAATGCAACAGAAGCAAAATCCATGAAGTTCAAAGAAGACAATTATAAATAATTAATTAAAGCAATACCGACTAAAACTCAAAACATGGCTTCTTATGGTTCTTAGCAAACCAAACTAATAAATTATTATTCTAATGTTACGGAAAGATTCACAAACATGAAGAGAATCTCTAAATTAGTCGTGGAAAGGAGTAATAGACCCGAGCACGAGCACAACATAAAAGGAAACATTCAACCTTAGATGGGTTACTACCTGTTAAACAAGATTCGATAATGTTAGTTCCTTATGAACTAGAGAAATAACGGATGAGATTTGTTTAATTAACCAAACCACTAGTCCTGAAAAAATATCTATCTTTTAAAACACAGTCATGCTAAAGTAGGCAACAAAATTAAACTTTTATAATTATAGGATCACAAACATGGTTACAAAAGCATGAGAAAACCAGGAAATGAAAGCTTGACATTAATCAAAATCTTGTGGGAAAAGACTCAAAACATGCAATTTCACTAACCGCAATAAACAAAAACTAATCAGAAGTAGGCAAAAGAAACACATAAACCAAATTCATCCTACTCTTTTTTGACACGCCAAAAGGATCTTTTATATATCAAAAGTGTCATGGAGGAGTCCTCGGACGAAATACCCCTCATTTATGAACCAACCCCAACATTCCCATTGATAGTATGAATCCAAGAACCAAGAAGGATATTCTACTGTATTTGAAAGAGTAAGTTGGAGTAGAAATTAACAATTCTACAAATAGGTAAGTTAGGCTAAAATAGTAGTCTCAACAACAATATGACTAAGCCAACACAAAGCAACAGACAAAGGGGTCAAAATGAAGAACTAAGGGAAAACAGTTTAGACTAACACGAGCGAAAGGAAACAGTTAAATTGATGTTAGCAGCCACTATTAAGATGAAAGTCGTTAATTGAAGGAGAATGGGAGATTAAATCATAAGCAACACCCAAGACGAAATAATGGGTGGATAATTAACTGATGATATCAAGGTTTAGACAATAGATTGCAAAGCCGAGGGAAGCAAAATGAAGCTAAAATCACGGATCAAACAATTAAGACAAAAGTTAGCCTAACACAACAAGAAACACTAAATCAAAATAGCGAACTAGAAACGAAAGACGGAATTTTGACTATATATATGCTGATTCATACCATAAACCTACAGGTGACCAACAAAATCAATTGATAGACCGTATATTCAACATAATCGCACAAAAATTACGACATGAACATTGATTCCACGAAATAACGCAATAAATCACAAACTAATCCTAAGGCCATCATAGCCATCTACAGCTACTCCCAGTAAACAAACGACATTATAATTACATTATAAAGAAGGGGATGAAGAAACGATGACAGAAGTAAAAATGGCAAAGGGTGTTTACCTCTTTCGGAGCAGCAAAACGGGACAACGAGCTAACACAAGACTCTATCCCCACCGGAGGATTCTTTCGCGACTCCAAAAGCTCTGAGCAGCCCCCAACCTTCCTCGGAAAGAAGAAAATTTTATACTCAAATAAAAATATACTGATTTCTTTGCTCAAAATGGCTTTTTTCCCCTTTCGAGACTTCTCCTTTTTGCTCAATAGTGAGACCTTTATATAGAGAAAAAAATAGGTTCCTTTTTTGAGATCCATCGATGTGGGATTAGGAAAATTGGGGGGTATTTTGGGGTTTTTGTAAAGTGTAATTTTGAATTTTGAAAAGGGGATAAGAATAATCAGTTGTAATTGTACGAATTAGTGCAAATCAGCCGTTTGGGTTGACACCTCAACACCTTCTAGAAGATTCGACCATTTTTCTTAGAAAATCAAAGTGGGAAAAAGTCTTACGAGTTATTGTTGGTTGAAAATGGATCACAGATCGGGTTTTTGCCGATTGCGGGTTCGGGTATGGGTTGAGTCTGCATGGGTCGCCGTTGCTGGAGTTGGGTCGGTGGATGCTAGCATCGGGTTTGCCATTGTTGTCGTTCAATCGTTGTTCTTCACAATTTTGGTTATGTTGTTGATTGGGTTTTGTTGCTCTTGTTTTCTGAAGTTGAAAGAGAGGGGCTATTGAGAGTGTGGGCCGGGTATAGAGTTTCAAAGTGGGCTAGTGGGTGAAAATAATAGGATGAGCTGCTGATTAGTTGTTATGTTGGGCCAATTTTGTGGCCCAAAAAAATGCATGGGTAGAAATTTGGTCATTTAAAAAAGGCCGAATTAAATTAATTTTTAGCCAATTTTATTTAAATGTTAACCAAATTGGATATCAATTTGACCAATCGCATTGCAATTGTGATCAATTCGATTTCAATTATGGTCAAATTTGATAAATTGACTGAATTTAATCGAGATTCGATACAAATTTGTACCTTGTTTAATCTTGAACTTCTTGATTCAATAAAATTGAATAAATATTT